>NC_082727.1:9389626-9689626 GCF_030144855.1 Hypanus sabinus
ACTTGGCTTCAATGACAGGAGTCATGATGTTGGACTTTGCCTCAAACCAGTCACTGCTCTTTATGGTCTTTCTTCCAAAGATGGAGAGTGCTGATTCGTGGATGGTGTCGTGAAGGTATGACCATTGTTCTGTTGCAGTATCTCCTTGTGAGGAGGTAGTCATAGCACCCGGTACTGACTTGGCAAACTGGGCAACCTTTTCGGACTGTCTCATCTCTGTTGTGTTGGTGCGAGGTTTTCCAGTTTGTTTGGAGTGGTGGATTTTCTTCGGACATAGTTTGATCTTGCAGCATACTAAAGCACGATCTGTATCACAGTCTGCACTGTGGTATGAGTGAGTGATTAGTACAGAGTTGATGAAAGAGTGCCTGGTGATGATCATGTCTAGTTGGTGCCAGTGTTTAGACCGTGGATGTCGCTATGAGACTTTGTACTGGGACTTCATCTGAAAGTAGGAGTTAGTTACACACAGGCCATGCATGAGAGGAGCAGAACTCCAGGAGACGTTGTCCATTGTTGCTTATTTTGCCAGTTCCAAAGTGGCCAAGACAAGATGGCCAGGAATCGTTATTGGCTCCCACCCTGGCATTGAAGTCACCAAGGAGAACGAGGTGCTCATCACTGGGAATATTCCTGACAACAGCTTCTAATTTGTCGTAGAACATGTCTTTTGCCTCAGAGGTGGAGTTCAAGGTAGGGGCATGCACACTGATGAGAGATACTGGGCCATGACTGGTGTGTAGGCGGAGAGACATAAATCGTTCTGATCCATTTTCTGGTGGCTCCACCATTTGCAACAAGAGTTCCTAATGGCAAAACCCACTCCATGCTCATGGGTCTCATCTTGGTTCTTTCCCTGCCAGAAAAATGTGTAGTCCCTTTCCTTCAGTGAATCCGCCAAACGTGTTTCTTGTAGGTTCTTATCTACCTTGGGCCTTAGTAGCTCATTGTTAATGACCACTGTTGTTCGTGCATCTTTGATATCCTTGAGGTTTTGGTCAAGTCCAGTCATCATTGTGCGGACATTCCAACATCCCAACTTGAGGGGTGTTGTCTTATTCGATTTGCTTTCTTTCTTGTCTGGTGCAGTAGTTACAGTCAGCTCTTCGTGGAATAATCCATTATCCCCTTGCACCCAGTGAGGAAGACTGACTGTGGCGGGACAGCACCTTATTGGCTGGGGGCTGCCCAGCTTGAGGCAGGCGGTAGCTGTCCAGTGAAACGTGATGGTCTCTCCCACCATCGGAAGTGACCCCTGGCGCCGTGCTCTACGCCAATCAAGCATTACGACTTATAACCGGTAACCACTGCTTCTCGTGCTTGTCCGACACTATAAAGCGAAGCTGGACTGGCCTCTCCAGGGCACGAGCCAAGCAGAATTGATATGGAGATCCATCCCACACGGTGGGACCCCCTTCCTACTAAAGAATTAGTAATTATGATTTTTTTTTCTATGACACTATAAGCTAATAGTTTAATTACTTTAATTGAACATTCCAGCTGCTCCTTTGGGATTCCAGTTCAGGTTTCTGGATCAAGGGTCCAAAAGTCTTATACCTTAATCAAACTGATCTGAACTTGGACAGCACATCCAAACTCCATGACCCCTCACACAAAAGACCAGGGCAATAGGTGCTATAGAACATTGCCCACCTCCAAGCCAAAATACTTCTCGGATCTTGTGAAACTACCGATGAATCCAAGCGAATGCACTTTTGTCCCGGTGTGATGTCTAATATTTCACTTGCTTGATCTTTAAATTAAAGAATGAATAGGACTCTGCAATGCATATTCTCAGAATTATTACTTTGCTTATTTATTTAGTTTTTATATTGTTTGTATTTTCACAGTTTGTCTTCATTTGCACGTTGTTTCTTTGTCAATCTTTGTGTGTAGTTTCTTATTGATTATATCGTATCTTTTTGTTCTACTGTGATTGCCTGGAAGAAAATGAATACTATATTGTAACACATAGTACTGTATATACTTAGATAATAAATTTACTTTAAAAATGTTAATTTGATTTCAAATCGCCTAGAATTGCTAGCAAAGCCACAGGTAGGTAGGTGGCAGAGGGCAACAGTGCTAGACATTCCCTCATTTACTGTATATTTGTGTTTTTTTGTGCTGCAGAGTGACAAGGGAGGAGTGAAAATTCTCCAGAGGAAGTGGACGTCTTTTCTAAAGACTCGGCTTGTGTGTTCCATCCCAGAGTACGGTTTCCATTTCAACATCTTGAAGAATATGTACGTGTTGAACCAGGAGCACTGGCAGGACGCCGTGTTTTATGGTGTGTTTGTATCCCAGTGGTAAGTACAAATCCTGTGTTCTGGTTTCGTTATTGTAAGTAGTGACAGCATCTTCTCAAATGATGTGTGGTGGTGCCGGGGAGCTGGCAGGTTTTGATTCTATTTTCCATTGGTTGATTTCCCTTGCTCCATTCTCAGGTACGAATGATTTGTGTTTTCACTGGTGTAAAGGATGGCCCCTCTCCCTTGTACGGTTTAGGGACACTTCAGAATCAGAACAAGTTTATTATCATTGCCGTTCAGTCCCAATGAAGGGTCTCAGCCCAAAACTTCAACTGTTTACTCCCTCCATGGATGCTGCCCGACCTGCTGAATCTCATGTTTATGTTGTGAAGGGTGGTGCTCTTCAGCCGCAGCACCAAACTTGCTATAGGTTACATAAATAAATAAATAAATAAATAGATACATAGTGCGAAAGAGGAATAGTGAGGTGGTACTCATGGGTTCATGGACTGTTCAGACAAGAATCTATTCTTAAAACATTGGGTCTTCAGGATCCTGTATCCCCTTCCTGATGGTGGTAATGAAAAGAGGGCGTGACTCAAGCGGTGAGGGTCTTTAATGGTGGACACTGTCTTCGAGAGGCACTGCTCTTGAAGAAGTCCCCCTTGGCTGACTCTACAACCTTCTGCAGCCTCTTGCAAACCTGTGAAATGGAGCCTCCATATCAGGCTGTGACATGAGTCAGAACATCTCCACCATACATCGTCAGAAAACTGCAACATACCAAATCTCCTAAAACTCCTAATGAACTAGAGCTGCTAGTGTGTTTTCTTCATGGGGCTCCGGATAGATTCTCTAATGCGTTCATTCCACCCACCCTTTCCAGGATTGACGTGTGTTTCCCCGACTTCACCTTCTTTCAAATCCTTGGTCTTCCTGACACTGACTGCAAGATAGTTGTTGTGACACCACCCAACCAGCTGGTCTGTCTCACTCCTCCTCGTCACCATCAAGATTCTGCCAACACCACCATTGTGTCCACAGCAAATTTGTAGATGGGATTCAAGCTAGTCCTAGTCACAGAAAATGTTCTACAACTCCAAGTCCGTGGGATACAATCTCCCCTTTGACCTGGGACATAATCTTCCTAGTCTGGTTCTCTCACCCAATTTATAATCTCCCTGGATTGCCTCCTGGATTTGGGGTTTAATCTCCGTGGACGAGTTCTCTAAACAAGAAACTACTTCCCTGGTTCTCCAGTTGCAGTTGAGATCACTGATTGAGCAAATCTCACACGAGACCTCCTGCTGTGACCCACCACACACTCCGGCCCTCGATCTGTGCCCCACATTCAGTGCTCTCCGTTTACAAATGGAATAGGAGCAGGGCCTTAGTCACCCACTGATTAATCTTGTCAATGAAACAGACTTCTGACTTATCTGCTATGTTTTTATAACTAGATCCTTGAAGGTAAATGAAATCGAAGGAACTATGTTATTCATGTCCCTGTGATTGGTCTCTGTGTTTGCATTCATCAGGGTCCTGAAGATTTATCTTCAACCCCAGAATTATCTTCAACCCCAGCCTCTTCTGGAGATCGATGACTCAGTGGATATCGTGTACTTTGACGAGGTGTCAGACACAAGGCTGCTATAGTTTATGGGAAAGGTTATAGCCTTGATGGAAGGTTGACTGACTGGCAGAAGACAAAGAGTGGGAATAAAGGGGGCCTTTTCTGGTTGGCTGCTGGTGACTAATGGTGTTTTGCAAGGGTCAGTGTTGGCACCACTTCTTTTCACATTAAATGTTGATGATTTAGATTACGGAATTGATGGATTTGTGGCCAGGTTTGCAGGTGATACAATGATAGGTTGAGGGGCAGGAAGTCTGAAGAAGGATGGATGGATTTGGCAAATGGGCAAAGGAGTGGCAGATGGAATATAGTGTAAGGAAGTGTATGATCATGCACTTTGATAGAAGGAATATAGTGTAGACAGAATGGATGAAATGTTGGAACAGACTGTTCGGGCTGAATGGCCTAATTCTGCTTGGTATCTTATAGTTTAGTGGATTGACCCTTGAACTCTACAGAGATTGTTTACAGATATTGAATTGTTTAATAGCAAGACCTCAAACTCCCATGGACAGTTGCGAGCAAAGATTTTCACTGCAGTACTGCAAAGAGAATTTTCTAAACGGAGAAAATTCAGAAATCAGAGGTGCAGAGGGTCTTGGGAGTCCTCATGCAGGATTTCCTAAGGGTGAATCAGTGGTGAGAAAGGCAGATGTGATGTTAGCATTCATTTCGAGAAGACTAGAATATAAAAGCAAGGATGAAATGCTAAGGCACTGGTCAGACCTCAAAAAGTATTGGGAGCAGCTTTGGCCCTTGTCTGCTGGGGCTGAGGTGGTTCAAGAGAATGATGCCGGGAATAAAGGTGTAAATGTACGCGAGGCATTTGATGTCCCTGGTCTGGAGTTTAGAACAGTGAAGGAAGAATCTCATTGAAACCTATCAGATATTGAAAGCCCTAGATAGGGTAAATGTAGAGAGGATGTTTCCTATTGTGGGTAAGTCTTGGATCATGAGGACACAGCCTCGGAAGAGAGGGACCTCCCATTAGAACAGGGATAAGGAGGAATTTCTGTAGCCAGAGGGTGATGAATCTGTGGAATTCATTCCCTCACTCAGATGTGGACACCAGTCGTTGGGTATATTTAAAGCAGAGGTTGATGGGTTCTTGATTAGTAAGGGTGTGAAAGGTTACGGGGAGAAGGCAGGAGAATGGGGTTGAGAGGGATAGTAAATCAGCCATGATAGAATGTTGGAGCAGACTCTTTGGGCTGAATGGTCTAATTCTGCTGGGTATCTTATAGTTTTATGGATTGACCCTTGAACTCTGCAGAGATTGTTCGCGGATGTTGCACTGTTTACTAGCAAGGCCTCAAACTCCCATGGACTGTCGCGAGCAAAGATTTTCACTGTGGTACTGCAAAGAGAATTTGCGGCCATCTGCTGAAATGTCGAGGCAGCTGCTACGTATCTCACGATGTGACGTTATTGTCTTTCTCATTTCACTAACGTTTGACTATCTCTTCTCGATAAACAAAGGCAAAACGTAGAAATATCCGCCGTCTGTCAGTACACCTCTGCGGACATCCGGAAGGCATTCGAAGGGCTGTACAAGGAAGATCAGAGATCTCCAAAGAGGTGGTCAAGATACATACACAGAGTTCCAGAGCCACGCCCAGGATCGGTAAGACCCTTCAGCAGGTAAATGTGAGAATTCCAGGTCTCAGATTTGTTCTGTAGCTCAGACGGAGCAGTGGCTGCATTGATATCATCTACAAAATGCAGTGCAACAACTAACATTTTCCTTCAACAGCTCCCAAGTGTGCAACCTTGACAGCACAACGTCCAAGGGCAACAGGCACATGGGGCCACCCCCAGCAGTAATATCCCCTCCTAGTCACACACTGTCTAGATCTGTCACTGAGTCCAATTCCTGGAACTCCCTCAACACCAGCAGCAGGAAGTAATTTCAAGTCATTTATTGTCATGAGCACTAATGCAGTTAGATAAAATACAATGAAAACCTTGCTTGGAGCAGTATCTCACACACATGTAGGTAGAGAAATAGAACCATAACACACTACAGCACAGAAACAGGCCCTTTGGCCCTTCTTGGCTGTGCCGAACCATTTTTCTGCCTAGTCCCACTGACCTGCACCATATCCCTCCATACACCTCTCATCCATGTACCTGTCCAAGTTTATCTTAGGTGTTAAAAGTGAGCCTCCATTTACCACTTCATCTGGCAGCTCATTCCACACTCCCACCACTCTCTGCGTGAAGAAGCCCCCCCCCCAGTGATCCCTTTAAACTTTTCCCCCTTCACCCTTAACCCATGTCCTCTGGTTTTTTTCTCCCCTAGCCTCAGTGGAAAAAGCCTGCTTGTATTCACTCTGTTAATACCCATCATAATTTTATATATCTCTTTCAAATCTCCCCTCATTCTTCTACGCTCTAGGGAATAAAGTCCTAACCTATTCAACCTTTCTCTGTAACTCAGTTTCTCAAGTCCCGGCAGCATCCTTGTAAATCTTCTCTGCACTCTTTCAACCTTATTAATATTCTTCCTGTAATTTGGTGACCAAAACTGCACACAATACTCCAAATTCAGCCTCACCAATGCCTTATACAACCTCACCATAACATTCTAACTCTTATACTCAATATTCTACTTTGATTTATAAAGGACAATGTACCAAAAAGCTCTCTTTACTACCCTATCTACTTGTGATGTCACTTTTAGGGAATGTATCTGTATTCCTAGATCCCTCTGTTCTACTGCACTCCTCAGTGCCCTACCATATACCTTGTATGTTCTACCTTGGTTTTTCCTTCCAAAGTGCAATACCTCACACTTGTCTGTATTAAACTCCATCTGCCATTTTTCAGCCCATTTTTCCAGCTGGTCCAGATCCCTCTGCAAGCTTTGAAAACCTTCCTCAATACACCTCCAATCTTTGTATCATCAGCAAATTTGCTGATCCAATTTACCACATTACCATCCAAATCATTGATATAGATGACAAATAACAATGGACCCAGCACTGATCCCTGTGGCACACCACTAGTCACAGGCCTCCACTCAGAGAAGCAATACTCCCCTACCACTCTCTGACTTCTCCCATTGAGCCAATGTCTAATCTAATTTACTACCTAGCAACTCAATCTTCCTAACTAACTTCCCATGCAATACCTTGTCAAAGGCCTTACTGAAGTCAATGTAGACAATATTCACTGCCTTCCCATGATCCACTTTCCTTGTAACCTCTTCGAAAAACTCTAATAGATTTGTTACACATGACCTACCACACACAAAGGCCCACCAGCGCCGTTACTTCCTGAGAAAACTGAAGTAATTTGGCCTGTCCCCTAAAATGCTCACTAATTTTTATAGGTGCACTGTAGAAAGCATTCTTCTAGGGTGCATCACAACCTGGTATGGAAGTTGTCCTGTCCAAGACCGGAAGAAGCTGCAGAAGATCGTGAACATAGCCCAGCACATCACACAAACCAACCTTCCATCCTTGGACTCACTTTACACTGCACGCTGTCGGAGCCGTGCTGCCAGGATAATCAAGGACACGACCCACCCAGCCAACACACATTTTGTCTCACTTCCCTCTGGGAGAAGGTTCAGGAGCATGAAGATACATACGGCCAGATTTGGGAACAGCTTCCTTCCGACTGTGATAAGACTGCTGAGCAGATCCCGACCCGGATCTGGGCCGTAACTTCCAAATATCCAGACCTGACTTGCACTACCGTACTTTCCCTTTTCTATTTTCTAATTATGATTTATAATTTAAATTTTTATTATATTTACTTTGATTTGTACTTCAGGGAGCGTGAAGCACAGAAACAAATATCACTGTGATGATTGTACGCTCTAGTATCAATTGTTTGGTGACAATAAAGTATTTGTATTTGTATTGTATTGTTGACTTTCCTTAATAAGTCCCTGTCTATCTAAATATTTGTAGATCCTATCTCTTAGTACTCCTTTCAATAATTTACTGACTACTGACGTCAAATTTACCGGCCTATAATTTCCCGGATTACTTTTAGAGCCCTTTTTAAACAATGGAACAACAGGAGCTATCCTCCAATCCTCCGACACCTCACCCAAAGATACCGACATTTTGAATATATCTGCCAGAGCCCCTGCAATTTCAACACTGGTCTCCTTCAAGGTTCGAGGAAATACCCGGTCAGGTCCTGGGGATTTATCTACACTGATTTGCCTCAAGATAGCAAGCACAATCTCCTCTTCAATCTATATAGGTTCCATGACCTCACTACTTGTTTGCCTTATTTCCTTTGACTCCATGCCAGTTTCCTTAGTAAATACAGACATAAAAAACCCATTCTAGATCTCCCCCATTTATTTTGGTTCCATACATAACCGGCCACTCTGATCTTCAAGAGGACCAATTTTATCCCTTACTATCCTTTTGCTCTTAATATACCTGTAGAAACACTTTGGATTATCCTTCACCTTGACTGCCAAAGCTACCTCATGACTTCTTTTAGCCCTCCTGATTTCTTAAGTATTTTTTTGCACTTTTTATACTCCTCAAGTACCTTATTTGATTCCTGTTTCCTAACATGTCATACATCTCTGTCTCTGAGTTCCAATGTCCCTGGAGAACCAAGGTTCCTTATTCACTTTGCCTTTAATCCTGACAGGAACATACAAACTCTGCACTCCCAAAATTTCTCCTTTGAAGGCCTCCCACTTACCAATCACATCCTTGCCAGAGAACAACCTGTCCCAATTCATGTTTTTTAGATTCTTTCTCATTTCTTGAAATTTGGCCTTTTTCCAGTTTAGAACCTCAACCCGAGGACCAGATCTATCTTTATCCATGATCAAGTTGAAACTAACGGTGTTATGATCACTGGAACCAAAGTGTTCCCCTATACACACTTCCGTCACCTAACTTGTTTCCTAATAGGAAATCTAATATTACATCCTCTCTAGTTGGTACCTCTATATATTGATTTAGAAAACTTTCCTGAACCCATTTTACAAACTCTAACCTGTCTAGACCTTTAACAGTATGCAAGTCCCAATCAATATGTGGAAAATTAAAATCCCCTACTATCACAACTTTATGTTTCCTACAGTTGTCTGCTATGTCTCTGCAGATTTGCTCCTCCAATTCTCGCTGACTATTGGGTGGTCTATAATACAACCCCATTAATGTGGTCATACCTTTCCTGTTTCTCAGCTCCACCCATATGGCCTTGGTAGACAAGCCCTTTAATCTGTCCTGCCGAAGCACTGCTGTAACATTTTCCCTGACGAGCAAAGCCACCTGCCCCCCCCCCCCCCACCACCCTTCATTCTTCTGCCTCTATCACGTCTGAAACATCGGAACCCTGGAACATTAAGCTGCCAGTCCTGCCCCTCCTGTAGTCAAGTATCACTAATGGCTACAATGTCATAATTCCATGTGTCAATCCATGCCCTCATCTCGTCAGCCTTCCCCACAATACTCCTTCCCCAAATACACCAAATATAATTTATACTTCATTATATGTCTGAGCCAACATTTATCCCACAATAACTAATTAAAACAGATTGTTTTGTTGTTATTCCATTGGTGTTTGTGGGCTGGGACTTCCCTGTGTTTTGATTGGCTGCTGTGTTTCCTATGTATTAACAACAATCATGCTTCCATCATCGTTGGCGTCTGTGAATGCTTTGGACTGTCCCAAAAGATGTGATGTAAATGCTAGTCTTTGTATTGTTCTTCATGAAGAACCATTAATGAGTGTAGATTGGTGATGTTGGAAGGAGAAAGGGAGGTGGGCAGACCTTACTCAGCCCTACGCTGATGTATGTTCTTCTGCTCTGCGTGACAGTGCATCACAGATGAATTTCGGAAAGCCGGATTCAAGATATCATATGATCTGCCGGACCGCGTACTGGACTTCGTGAGGAAGCATCCACTGATGGATGAAGAGGTCAAACCTGTGGGAGGCCGCCCACTCTTCACGAAGAAGCAAGTGAACTACACAAAGATCGTAGTGGACACGGTCACAGCACTGGATGGTGAACAGTACAACGTCATGTTCATTGGCACAGGTGGGTGTTGTGACGGCAGCCACACTCCCGTCCTAACTCAGTTCGTTGTGTGATTGGCCTCGCCTCAATGTTGCCCATTTAGGACCACAATAGACATTTGGAGTGGCATTTTAGTGATGTTTTCAGTGGGTTGCCAAGGGCAACAGGCCTCATCCACTGAGCCACACACACAAAATGCAGAAGGAACTCTGTAAGTCTGGCAGAAGGGAATCAACAGTCGATGTTTCCAGCCGGGCCCCTCACGAGCCCTGGAAAGGAAGGGAGAGGGGGGAGGTGAAGCTGGCAGGTGATAGGTGAAGCCAGGTGAGGGGAAAGGTGGGTGAGTGAGGGAGGGGTTTGAAGTTAGAAACTAGGAGGTGATTGGTGAGTGGTAAAGGCCTGAAGAAGGAATCTCATCCCTCTCTCCCACCCACGCATCTTCCTCCTCACCTGGTTTTACCCCTCACCTGCTAGCTTGTCCTCCTTTCCTTCCTCCACCTCTTTTCTCTGCCTTCTGCCCCCTTCCTTTCCAGTCCTGAAGGTCTCCACCCATCTATAGATGCTGCCTGGTTCCTCCTCATTTTGTGTGTGTTGCTCTGGATTTCCAGTGTCCACAGGATCCCTTGTGTTATCCTTTTCCACTGAGATGTTAAAACTCTCGGAAAGTTAAGCAAAGTAGATGAGATAAAGCAGACAGTTCTACTAAACCTCAGCTGCCCCCTCACACCCAACACAGGCAAAATAAATCCAATCAACTGGTTGGTCATCTAGTTTGTGGGATCTTCCTGTCTGCAAGTTTCGCTGTGTATTGAGCTCCCTGCATTTGTAAACCACTCACTGCAGACCAGCTGCTAAACCACATCCAACCCCATTGACCATCTCTGTCCTTGTTGTAGAGTCACAGCATGGACAAGGCCCTTCAGCTCATCAAGTTCAGACTGACCATCAAGCATCCATTTACACTAATATACTGTGTGCCCTGGTGCACTCTGATCATATCTCCAATTTCTACAAAAATATTTTAAAATCACATCCTGGTCCTGGTCTCTCTCCTCACCTCCCAATTATTTCTGTAAGCTTCTCCAGAGTATCTCCCAGTCCTGGTCCTCCTGAGTCCGGCATGATCCACCCACCTCGGAATCTGTCTCACCTTCAGTTAGAGCAACCCTAATCTCCTCCAGTTCTTTTCCCAAGGAGCTCAAACCTGAGTCCTCTGGTTAACAAGCTTCCTTCCAGGGGAAATTTTCTCTCAAAGCCCTTCATACTTCCTAAATCCTCCATCAAGTCTCCCCACAGATCTGTCTCTGCCCGCAAGGTGAGCTATCCCAGCTTCTCTTCCATCTCAACCCAGATGTGGTGGCACAATGGACATCATCTTGAGATCTGCCCCAGAGATTTGAGTTCAAATCCCACCAGGTCTGCGGGAGAATTTGAATCTGAAAAACTGACAAAGTGAAATGAGAATAAGAAGCTTGTAATTCAGGATTAGCGACCATGAACATTTTGGACTGTTGGAAAACCCACTCGAAGGAAATGTTCCACTGCGACACATTCTGGTTGAAACGTGACTCTTGACCTTCCAATGACCATAAGACACAGGAGCAGAATTAGGCCATTTGGCCCATCAAGTCAGCTCCGCCATTCATGGCTGATCCTTTTATCCCCTCCTCAGCCCCAATCCTGACCTTGTAACCTTTGGTGCCATGTCCAATCAAGAACCTATCAAGCTCTGCCTTAATTACACTCAACAACCTGGCCTCCACAGCTGCCTCTGGTAACAAATTCCACAAATTCACCACCCTCTGACTAAAGAGATTTCTCTGCATCTGTTTTAAATGGATGCCTCTCTATCCTGTGGTTGTGCCCTCTTGTCCTGGACTCTCCCACCATGGGAAACATCCTTTCCACATCTACTCTGTCTAGGCTTTTCAACATTTGAAAGGTTTCAATAAGATGCTCCCTCATCCTTCTAAATTCCAGCGAGTACAAACCCAGAGCTATCATATGATAGCCCTTTCATTTCCAGAAACATCCCTGTGAACCTCCTCTGACCCCTCTCCAACACCAGCACATCTTTTCTAAGATGAGGAGCACAAAACTGTTCACAATACTCAAGGTGAGGCCTCACCAGTGCCTTATAAAGCCTCAGCATCACATCCCTGCTCTTGTATTCTAGACCTCTTGAAATGGATGCTAACATGACATTTGCCTTCCTCACCACCGACTCAACCTGCAAGTTAAACTTTAGGGTGTTTTGCACAAGGACTCTCAAGTCCTTTTGCATCTCAGATTTTTGGATTTTCTCTCCATTTAGAAAGTAGTCTGCACATTTATTTCTTCTACCAAAGTGCATGACCATGCATTTTCCAATATTGTATTTCATTTGCCACTTTCTTGTCTATTCTCCTAATCTGTCTAAGTTCTTCTGCATCCTACCCATTTCCTCAACACTACCTGCCTCTCCACCAATCTTTGTATCATCTGCAAACTTGGCCACAAAGCCATCTATTCCATCATCTAAACCATTGATATGCAGCATAATAAGAAGCGGTCCCAACACCGACTCCTGTGGAACACCACTAGTCACTGGCAGCCAATCAGAAAAGGATCCTTTTACTCCCACTCACTGCCTCCTACCAATCAACCAATGCTCTAACCATGTTAGTAACTTTCCTGTAATACCATGGGCTCTTAACTTGGTAAGCAGCCTCGTATGTGACAGCTTGTCAAAGGCCTTCTGAAAGTCCAAATATACAACATCCACTGCATCTTGTTTATCTGTCTTACTTGTAATCTCCTCAAAGAATTCCAACAGGTTCATCAGGCAGGATTTTCCCTGAAGGAAACCGTGCTGTCTTTGTTCTATCTTGTCCTGTCACCAAGTACTCCATCACCTTGTCCTTAACAATTGATTCTCAACATCTTCCCAACCACTGAGGTCAAACTAACTGATCTGTCATTTCCTTTCTGCTGCCTTCCCCCTTAAAGAATGGAGTGACATTTGCAATTTTCCGGTCTACTGGCACCATGTCAGAGTCCAGTGACTTTTGAGAGGTCATTACTAATGCTTCCACAATTCCAATGCTACCTCTTTCAGAACCCTAGGGTGCAGTTTATCTGGTCCAGGTGATTTATCTACCCCTCAATTCAGGATTGGATAATAAACATTGGCCTTGTCAATGATGTTCACTTCCCCAAAAGAGGTTCTTAAACAAAAGATGCCCCTCTAGACCTTGTTCAAGGGTCTGATATATTTATCTCACTGACCACTGGAAGGAGTGTCTCAGAATTCCAGTCACATTATTCAGGATCGTATGTAGGGGACGGATTGTCATTCCGCCTGCTTTACTCTGTATTTGTTCCAAAAGTGTTACTGAGCAGGAAGGGAATTGTCTGTAGATCTCCAACGTGACGGGGATGTCTCTTGTTTTAAAGATAACGGCTGGATCCACAAGCTGGTGAATTCTGGGGCTAGCACGCACATCGTTGAGGAGATCCGGCTGTACAAGGACCTACAGCCTGTGGAAAGCCTGGTGTTAGCCAGAACCCAGGTACAGCCTCACTGTATTACCCATGAACAACTGTAAGTGGCTACAGACACACTGATCTCACAATAGACAGACAAATGTGACAGGTTGACGATGAGAAGGGATAATGGAGTTCTGTAACAGCAGGATGACCAGTGATGTCACTCTACTACCCAAGCAGTAGATGGACCGATAACCATCCCACTTCACATCCCCATAGCTCCACGCAAACTGCGGCTCAGTGAGTAGAACTTTGGCTTTGGAGTCAGAAGGTGGTGAGTTCAAATCCTACCAGGTCCATTACAGAAATCCAGGCCAACATCTCAAGGGGTTGCAGCAATGACGTAGGCGGCATCCTTCAAGTAAGATGTCAACTCAGCTCCTGTGACCTGTTTCATCAAACGGCTGGGGTCTTGATCCCCAAGACCAATGTCATCTACTACAGTCATTGTCACAATCTGTACAATAGTGACTAGACTTGGAACATAGAACAGTACAGGAACAGAAACAGTATAAAAAATGTAATTAAATCCCTACAAGATGTCTGCCTACACATTCTCTGCTTCAAGTTGCTTTGTCATCTGTAAACATTCTGTGAGTCCTGGGGTGGTGCAAGGTTATATGTAAATGCAATCTTTCTTTCAACATTCCCTGATTAGGGATTCATGTCTCTAAGGTCCAAGCTTCATGGACTGACTGAAGGGAAGGTTTGGCAAGCCACTGGTTGTGATGGTAACCACTTACTGTGAGCTTGATAAGTTGAGAAGCTTACTGAGATTCTGGGCAGAGGAAGACAGAACCTTTTCTCATGTTTTGTCTTCTGTTGTGGGCCTAGATAGTGAGTGGCATCTGTCTGTTTGATCAAGGCTGTCAACAGGACTTAAACCCATCCTGTTTCTTGCCAACATCTTCTCCTGCCAGGTTGGGTGGTGAGAGCAGGAGATACTGGGTCACTGATCCAGTAACGTCCACAGATCTCATCTTCTGGGCAACTGATTGTGTCCTGCCACTGAGGAAGTGGAATATGCTCCCACTGAACCTTCAGATCTACCCAAGTGCTCTTAAGCAGAACCGTGGTTACAGAGCCACAGCAAGGTCCTTCATACAGCCCACCATTTCCATGCTGACCATCAAGTACCAATCTCTTCTCTTGCCATTTCCCAACATGTATTCTGTAACATCCTATACTTTGCCAATTCAAGTGCTGTTAGACCATAAGAGCATAAGGCAAAGGAGCAGAATTAGGCCATTTGGCCCATCCTCTGCTCCACCATTCAATCATGGCTGGTCCTTTATTTTCCCTTCCTCAGACCCATTCCCCGGCCTTCTCCATGCAACCTTTGATGTGTCCAATCAAGAACCTATCAAGCTCTGCCTTAAGTATACCCAATGGCCTGGCCTCCACAGCTGCCTGTGGTAATAAATTCCACACGTTTTCCACAGTCCGACTAAAGAAATTTCTCTGCATCCCTGTTTTAAATGGACTCTATCCTAGACTCCTCCATCATGGGAAACATTCTTTCCATATCTACTCTGTCTAGGCCTTTCAACATTCGAAAGACTTCAATGAGATTCACCCTCATTCTTCTAAATTCCAGTGAGTACAGACCCAGAGCTATCAAACGTTCCTCATATGATAACTCTTTCATTCCCAGAGTCATCTTTGTGAACCTCTTCTGAACCCTCACCAATACCAGCACATCTTTTCTTAGATGGGGAGCCCAAAACTGTTCCCAAGATGAGGCCTCACCAGTGCCTTATAAAGCCTCAGCATCACATCCCTGCTCTTGTATTCTAGACCTCTTGAAATGAATGCTAACATTGTATTTGCCTTCCTCACCACTGACTCAATCTGCAAATTAACCTTTAGGATGTTCTGCACAAGGACTCCAAAATCCCTTTGCATCTCAGATTTTTGGATTTTCTCCCCATTTAGGAAATAGTCTGCACATTTACTTCTACTACCAAAGTGCATTACCAGGCATTTTCCAACATTGTATTTCATTTGCCACTCTCTTGTTCTGTCTGTCCTTCTGCATCCTACCTGTTTCCTCAACACTACCTGCCCCTCCACCAATATTCGTATCATCTGCAAACTTGACAGCAATCATTGGTGATCATTGATAGATCATTGATACACAGCGTAAAAAGCAGTCCCAACACTGACCCCTGTGGAGCACCTCTAGTAAGCAGCCTTGAGTGTAGCATTTTGTCAAAGGCCTTCTGAAAGTCCAAATATACAACATCCACTGCATCACCTTTATCCCCTGTAATCTCTACAAAGAATTCCAAAAGGTTTGTCAGGCAAGATTTTCCCTTAAGGAAACCATGCTGACTTTGCCTTGTCTTGTCCTGTGTCACCAAGTACTCCATAATTTCATCCTTAACAATTGACTCCAACATTTTCCCAACCACTGAGGTCAGGCTAACTGATCTATGATTTCCTTTCTTCTGCCTTCTTCAATAAAAAAAGTTTATTAAAAAAAAGTGGAGTGACATTTGCAATTTTCCAGGTCTCTGGCACCATGCCGAAGTCCAATGATTTTTGAAAGATCATTTCTAATTGCAATACAATGTCTAATGCTACTTCTTTCAGAGCCATGGGTACAGTTCACCTGGTCCAAATGACTTGTGTACCTGTAGGTCTTTCAGTTTTTAGAGTAGCTTCTGCCTTGTAACAGTAACTGTACCCACTTCTCTTTCCTCACACATTACAACATCTGGCACACTGCTAGTGTCTTCCACAGTGAAGACTGATGCAAAATACTCATTTAGTTCATCTGCCATCTCCTTGCTCCCCATTATTATTTCTTCTGCCTCATTTTCTAGCGATCCTATATCCACTCTTTTATTTTTTTACACACTTGAAAAAGCATTTACTATTCACTTTGATATTGTTTGCTAGCTTGCCTTCATATTTCATCTTTTCTCTCCTAGTGACTCTTGTAGTTGCTCTCTGTAGGGTTTTAGAAGTTTCCCAACCCTCTGTCTTCCCGCTGAATTTTGCTTTGTTGTATGCCCTCTCTTCGGTTTTTACATTAGCTTTGACTTCCCTTGGCAGCCATGGTTGTACTATTTTGCCATTTGAGTATATATTTGTTTTTGGAATACATCTATCCTGCACCTTCCTCATTTTTTCCAGAAGCTCACACCATTTGCTACTCTGCAGACATCCCTGCCAGCAGTTTTCTTTGGCCAGCTCCTCTCTCATACCACCATAATGTCCTTTACTCCAGTGAAATACGGCTATGTCAGACTTTACTTTCTTCCTATCAAAATTCAAGTTGAACTCAATCATATCGTGATCATTAAGGGCTCTTTTACCTTAAACTCACTAATCACCTCTGATTCGTTACATAACACTGAATCCAGTATAGCTGATCCCCTGGTGGGGTCAGTGACAAACTGCTCTAAAAAACCATCTCATCGGCATTCGACAAACTCACTCTCGTGAGATCCTGATTTTTCCAAACGACGTGCATTTTGAAATCTCCCATGACTATCATAACATTGTCCTTTTGACTCGCCGTTTCCTTTTCCTGTTGTAATCTGTGGTCCACCTCCCAGCCGCTGTTGGGAGGCCTGTATATAACTGCCATCAGGGTCCTTTTACCCTTGCAGTTTCTTATCTCAACCCACAAGGATTCAACATCTTTCCATCCAATGTCACACCTTTCTACTGATTTGATGCCATTCTTTAACAGCAGAGCCACACCACCCCCTCTGCCTACCTTCCTATCCCTCTGATATGACATGTAACCTTGGCCATTCAGCTCCCAGCAACAGCCATCCTTAAGCCATGTTTCAGTGGTGGCCACAACATCATACCTGGCAATCTGTTATAGTGCAACAGGATCATCCACCTTAATTCTTATGCCCTGTGCACTGGGATATGACACTTTATTTGCTACCCATTTTGATTCTGCATCCCTAATGCACTGATACTCACACTGCTGCCTGCAATTTTGTTCTATCATTTGTCTGCCCTTCCTGAGGGTCTGACTGCACAATATCTTTACCTTTTTACCATCTGTCCTATCCTAAGTCTCTTCACTCCAGTTCCCACCCCCCTGCCAAACTAGTTTAAGTCCTTTCCAACAAACCTGCCCATGAGAGTATTGGGTTCTAGACCCTGTAAGTTTTTCACTGTACCTCAGTACATGTGGTATTAATAAACCAATTCACCAGTTTACCTTTATCAATGATGTAGGAGTAGCTGCTGTTATGCATTTATTTCAATAATATTTGAGTAATCTTTTTTGTTTAAATATTTCTTTATGGGTTATATGCAAAACTATGTGAATTGTATACATCATCTCGCTACCACGTGATACGTTCATGTCTTGCTTAATGTAAAAGTTACACCAGTATTTCAAGCTTCCCATGTTTCTTTGAATTAGGTTAATGTTTTGAAGTTACAAAACATAACATTGGCAACAAGGTATTTTAAAAATTAACCCAACGCAGCTACCAATCAGTTAAAGCGGAGAAAGGCATTTGAACTAAAACGAAACACTGCGAGCAACGTAAAATTTAAAAGAAGTAGCCCAGCACTTGCAGAGATGTCAAGTTAATAAAAAAGGCTGTAAATGGAGGAACTCAGGGTCATAAAGAGTGAGTACCAGGTGATAACAATCATTAAAAAATATCAGAAATGGCTGGATGCATCGGAAAGATTGAGGAGTATGGCGTATGTAAACTGAACTGTTAGAGCCAGTATCTTGAAGCAAATGAGATAACCAATGAGAAGCGAGTGCCAATTTTGCTGAGTGCTTTAGGTTTAAAGGCAATCAGTTTGCTTCAAAGTTTGACTGCTCGAACCACACCATCAGTAATGAGCTCGCCTGCTATTGTAAAAGTGATGCAGGAACACTTAGAACCAAAGCCATTGTTGACTGCAGAACACTTTGGGTTTCATAAGTGGAATTGAATGGAAGGGGCGTTACATGTGGATGTCTGTATATAGAAGTTGTATTATAGGGTGTACCGTCTGTATAGTTGAAATGCATTCTCTATTGAGTTAGAGTTTATAGCTAAGCAGGGAGGAGTTTTGTATATTTAATATTTCAAAAATAATTGAGTAATCTTGTATATACATTGGTTGATTAAGTATTTAGTAATAGGACAGGACAGTGGTGTAGTGGTTGATGCAACGACCCGGGTTCAATTCCCGCCACTGCCCGTAAGGAGTTTGTACGTTCTCCCCCTGACCACGTGGGTTTCCTCTGAGGGTTCCGGTTTCCTCCCACAGTCCAAAGACATACTGGCTGGTAGGTTAATTCGACATTGTAAGTTGTCCCATGGTTAGGCCGGGGATAAATCAGGGGCTGCTGGGCGACGTGGCTCAAAGAGCTGGAAGGACCGATATCTCAAATCTCTGTATCTCAATAAAAAATAAATAAAGGTTGTATGTAAAAATATGTTTATTGCATATGCCTTCATGCTACCATGTAATATGTGTGTGCATCAATTAAAGTAGAAGACAATGTTAGACTCATACTTCGGACTTCCCCCGCCCATCTTTTTTTTAATTAGTTTACTGTTTTGAAGACACCTGCCTCCATCACCCCCTCAGTCAGTGTTTTCATCAAATCTCCTCTAAAACTCCTACCCTGGACCTACGCTGTCCACTTTTCTGCCACAAGGGACAAGTTCCAACTATCCACCCTTTCTGTAATGTTGTCTTCCTCGGTGATGCCTCCACCTCGGTAATGCCTCCTCTGCAGCAAGGAAAAGAATCCCAGCACGTCCTGTCTCTCCTCACAGCTCAGGCAACGTCCCGGTGAATCTCCTCTCCAGCCTCTGCAGTGAGTCCATGGGTGTAGAGTCCCAGACTGAACACAGGACGGTCACTGTGGTCTAACCTGGGTTTTATAACCTCCCTGTTCCCACATTCTGTGTCTGGTTAATGAAGGCAAGTTATCCAAACCCCTTCTTCACAACTATCGGTGTTGCTCCTTTGCTGGTTAAATGACAGGAATGGGTCAAACCACCCAGCCTGGTGTGTTTGCTGCACCAAAGACAAACAGCTGGAAGAACTTGGTGGGTCAGGCAGCATCTGTGGAAGCAAAAGGTGTAAGTTAACATTTCAGATCGAGACTGCATCGGAACAGAGTCTAACTCAGTCCTGATGTGGGATATCGACCTGAAACATTGACCACCCCTTTGTCTCCCAAGATGCTGCCCAGCTTTCTACGTTCTTCCATTAGCTTGTTCTTTGTTTCAGATCCCAGCATCTACAGTGTCTTGCCTCACCCCGTCTATTACTCACCATTGTGGTGACCACGCATTCTGCACAAAACAACGTGTAACTTTGCAGTGACCTGCTTTCATTACAGGGTACCCTGTTCATTGGATCGCAGAGTGGGGTGACTCAGCTCCCCGTGTCCAATTGTCACGTCTACAAAAACTGTTGGGATTGTGTCCTGGCTCGAGATCCTTACTGCGGTTGGGATCGCAGTGTTTGCCAGGATATTCGAACGCAGAAGAACAGGTACCGTCACTGCCCTGTGTTATGATGAAAGAATGTGTCCCCTAATCACGCAGATGATTGACGCTGGCTTTTGGGTGCAGGGGTCCTGGTACCTCCTTGCAAGGAAAGATGGGAAAATGATTTTTATGGGTCCAGATCTCAGAACACAGAATAGAACAGCACAGAATGAGGCCACAATATCTGTGCTAAATGCAATGACAAATTCAATCTTCTTTGCCTGCACATGATTCATGTATCTCAGTTCCCTGCATATTCACGTACCTGTCTAAATCCTCGTATCTGTTTCCACCAGTATCTCTAGCAGCCTATTCTAGTTTCCTAGTGCTGTGTAAAAGAACTTGCCCTGCAACTCTGCCTTAAACTTTCTCCCTCCCACATTAAATACAAAACCACTAGTAGTTGACATTTCTACCCTGGGATGAAGATTCTACCTACCCTACCTCTGTCCCTCCCAGTTTTATAAATTTCTGTCAGTTCCTGGGAAGATGCCAGAAGCAGATTCTACTGTGGTTTTCTAAAGGGAATTTGATGAATAGTGAAGGTGGGGTGTTACAGAGAAATGGCGTAAGAACTGGATTTCATTCTGAGGAAGAAGCCACCTTATCACTCGGGCCCTGAAATCTGGTGTAATTTGAAAATAACATTGGGAAAGATTTTAATTACAGTCAGATTCCCATCTGTTCTGGGATAAAAGCCAGAAGATGCTGGAAGTACTTCGCTGGCGAGGCAGTTTCAATGGTTCAATACATTCGGCCCTCCTTATCCACTGGGGATTGATTCCGAGACCCCCGCGGATGCCAAAAATCGCGGATGCTCAAGTCCCTTATTTAACCTGAATCACTGTGGTGGTCTTTAGGACCCAGCGGAACCCCGGACTTTATTTAACATGTTCAGAGTGGTGGGCATTAGGACGCGGTGTAGCTCTGATCCACCGGTGTTTCTGTTCACAAAAATAATCACGATCGCGATTGAAAATAAGGTGGAAGTAATAAAGCGATCGGAAAGAGATGAAACGCCATCGGTCATTGGAAAAGTGTTAGTCAGTAAACGATCGGAACAATTTTAAAGGATAAAGTGAGAAAGGCCCTGCCCCGATGAAAGCTACGATTATTACTAAGCCACGCAGTGGTTTAATTATTGAAATACGTCTGTTTCTTAAGTGTTTTATATGCATAGAAAGGTAAAATATGTACTATATACTAAGAAAAACATTTGACTAACTGACGCCAAATAATACCTGATGTACCTGTTATAACTTCAAATCCAACTTAAAGACGGACTCAGGAATAGAACTCGTTCATAACCCGGGGACTGTTAAGTCATTTCTAGATTGCTTATAATACCTAATACAATGTACGTGCTATGTAAATAGTTGTTATACTGTTTTGTTTAGGGAATAATGACAAGAATAAAATAGTCTGTACGTGCTCAAACAACGAGTGCTGGAGGGAGAACTTCCGGGTTTTCCCGACCCGCGGTTGGTTGAATCCGCGCATGTGGAATCCGCAGATAAGGAGGGCTGACTGTAGTTCCATTTACTATCAAAGGATATATAAATATACATCCTGAAATTCTTGTCCTTCACAGACATCCATGAAAACAGAGGATTGCCCCAAAGAAGGAGTGAAGTAAAAATGTTAGACCCCCAGGGCCCCCCACTCCCTCTCCCTTGCACAAGTAGCAGCCAAGTATTGCCCCTCCTCTCTTTCACCTACTAGAGCAAAGTAAAGCATCTCCACCCACCACCCTCCACTCTCCACCCTCCACCCACCGCCCTCCACCCTCCACCCACTACCTTCCAGCCACCACTCTCCACCCTCTACCCACCACTCTCTACCCTCTACCCACCACCACCCACCACCCTCCACCCACCACCCTTCACCCACCACCCTCCATCCTCCACCCTCTACACACCAACCTCCACCCTCCACCCTCTACCTACCACCCTCCATCCTCCACCCTCTACACACCACCCTCCACCCACCACTCTCCACCCTCTACCCACCACTTTCCACCCACCACTCTCTACCCTCTACCCACCACCCTCCACCCACCACCCTTCACCCACCACCCTCCATCCTCCACCCTCTACACACCAACCTCCACCCTCTACCCACCACCCTCCATCCTCCACCCTCTACCCACCATCCTCCACCCACCACTCTCTACCCTCCACCCTCCATCCTCCACCCTCTACCCACCATCCTCCACCCACCACTCTCTACCCTCCACCCTCCATCCTCCACCCTCTACCCACCATCCTCCACCCACCACCCTTCACCCACCACCCTCCATCCTCCACCCTCCACCCTCTACCCACCACCCTCCACCCACCACTCTCCACCCTCCACCCACCAAGCAAGCAACAGCAAAGCCCCCGAGAGAGACCATGATCTGCAGTACAACAAAGCTAATCATTCATCCGACAATTCGACGTACCGCAGGCTCTCTGTCTCCGTAGTAAAGAGGCAGAGGGGTGTCTCTCAGTGAGAGGGGAGACATAAACAAATCAACTTGCTGATCTGCAATGGTAATGTCCACCTTGTCACTTTTTCTTCCCCCCCCCCCCCCCGAGTTCTCCGACTCGAGGTTAGCAACGAGAGAGTGCGCGTCTTGCTGAGTACAGAGCCCCCGACAGCCGATCCGTTGTTCCAGTGTTCCATAGGCAGCACCAGCATAAAGTCAGCACAGGCCACAAAGCACCGGAACCCCGCTGGGGCTCGTCTTCGCGGCCAGGACATTGGGATATCAAAAAGTAGCCGGTCGCGAGCCCCTGGGTGTGGGTCCCACCACAGTCTGAGTGTAACTTCAGGTCAGGGCCTCTGACAGAACCCACCCACCCTGAAAAGGGAAAGGAGAGACATTCAGCCGTTTCTGCAGATGAGCTCGAAGGAGTCGCTGTGGAGAAAGAAGCATTGAACTTTTCATGTTGAGATGCCTTTTGACAAAAGAACAACTATCTGAATCATTAACTCCGTTTCTCTGTTCTAAGTGGTTGACTGACCCGCTGGGTATTTCAATGGCTCAATGGTTCAATTTAAAGTCAGAGAATGTATACAGTATGCAACCCGAAATTCTTACTCTCCACAGACATCCATGAAACAGGAGAAAAAGCCCCAAAAGAATGAAAGCCCGAAAAGCATTGGAACCACAAAGCCCCCTCCCCTCCCCCCTGCAATGCACAAGCAGCAGAAAAGCATCAGCCCCCCCACCCACCGAGTAATAGCAAGCCCCCAGACACCACGATCTGCAGTCCATCCAACACCTCGACATCCCATCAGAGACCCTCTCTCTCACTAACGAGGGCGAGAGATATCACTCCTGCCTCAGCAGGAGGGGAGGCCAATGGATCGCTGTTTCAATCTCTCCTACTCGAGTCAGCCGCAAACTCTCTCACCATTGAAGGAGAGAGAGAGAGACCAGTCGCTTGTGCAGACATCCGCACCCACCGTCTCGATTTTCCAATCTGCCGCGAGCTTTCATCAAGAATTCTTTCTCAAACAATACAGAGTTCCCGAGAGAAGCAGACAGGCTCCGAAGGGAAAGCTAAGTTTAACACCTGGATCAGCGACCTGGTATGGGTTTGGTTGCCTGAGGAAGTGGAATGGGAATGGCCCGGGTGAACGTCGGGGGAAGTGACTCAAGCGTTTGCTGCCTTAAACTGGCGTTCATTTCATGGAAGCAGTTTATCAAAACCCACCGAAGTGTTCTCAAAAGTGTCACAGCACCAGCGAGCGTCGCACTGGAACGAACCGCGTGGTTCTGCACAGGGAGAGTCAGCAACGCTGCTCCCAAACCTCTCGGCCGAAGATCTCCAAGGTCAGGTTCATTGCCATGTGCGCAAGTGCGTACACAGGTGCAAGGGAGCGCTTACACGAGCAGCATCACCGGCAAATGGCATCGTCATTCACAAGAGAAACATAAATTATAGAAACATTTTACAAGAAAGAACACAGAAGACAGAATGCAACGTGATTAACGTCTTCACAGTGTTGCTATGCTGTGGTAGTGATAACATCAAGTCCCAAAGCCCCTCGGAGAGAGAACAGGTCGGATTTTGCCCTTTTCCGCTGATTCTGCTATTGAAACAATTCTTCCTTGATGTTTGACACCCTCTGCTTTCATCACCAATGCTTGCTTTCTCAACATTCTTTCCCACGGGTAAATGACATCAAGAAGCTGGCTCTTTGCTCTGAGTTGGAAATGGAACTGGGTTTATTATCGTTGACTTACGCTGTGAAGGATGGTGCCTTGTGACAGTGGAAGATATAAAACATTCCTATCAGTTACAATCAATGGATAAACACTCCAAAAGAATAATGAGCTGGTCCATGGACCATCAGAAATCTGATGGCAAAGGGAAAGAAGCTGTTCTGCCTGGCTTCTGCTATCATCCTCCAGCGAGCCTCCTTCCCCTCTCCCCACCTTCTTTATTCAGGCATCTTCCCCCTTCCTTCTCAATCCTGAAGAAGGGTCTCCGCCCAAGACGTCGGCTGTCTATTAATTTCCATAGATGCTGCTTGACCTGCTGAATTCCTCCAGCATTTTGTGTGAGCTGTTCTATTGTCAGGGCTCCCTCATCTCTGAGAAGTACAATGTAACACTGTTAGCATAGATAAATGCTCCAAAGATGCATCTCTGTTATATTAAAACACAATGTCACCCTGTCCGTTTCCTCCACTCTATATTAGCTAGATGGAAATCTGTCTCAATAGTTCAGATACCTTCCAGACTTGACATTTAATCTCTTTCATCTTGCCTGCCATATTCTGATATTACTAGTTTCAAATCATTTTCCAGCCCTGTCAGTTGATTATAAATTTCTGGTGCTTGTGTTGAGTCAGTGGCATGTAGATTTAGCCCCACCTGCTGTAAGGGAAGTGAATTACAGCGTTTCTGCGGCACAAAGTCCATTTTAGGGCGGTGACCAAAGTAGTCTACACACAAATGCTGGAGGGGCTCAGCAGGTCAGGCATGAATGATGAAGATCTGAAACATTGACTTTACTCCTCTCCATAGATGCGTCCTGACCTGCTGAGCTCTTCCAGCGTTTTGTGTGTGATACACTGGATTTCCAGCATCTCCTGTATGTGAACTAAGTGCTCAGATGGCTGTGCTAGTTCGTTCATGAACTGAATCGTTGACGGGAAGTAGCTGTTGTTGAAACTGGTGCTGTGGGACTCTAGGCTTCTGTACCTTCTGCCCAGTTGAGAAGATGACATGACCAAGTTGGCGGAGATCTTTGATGATGCATATTGCCTCCTTGAGGCAGCTCTTCATGTAGTTATTACCAGTAGTGGTGAGGAATGTGTCCGAGATGTATTGGGCAGAGTCCACCACTCTGCGGCTTCTTCCATTCCTGTGCACTGGACTCCCACAAGCAGTGGTAGAGTGACCCACAACACCGTTCCAACACTACCGAAGGATGCCTACCTCATTTCATCCCACTTGACAGAAGCACCCACTCAAAGAGCCCATTATGGGACAGTGACTGGGCAGATGACCTTTGAGACTGAGGGTGAGATGTAGAGAATCCAGGATAGAGAGAAAAGGGCAGGCATAAAGAAAGAGAAATAGCTGAGAAAGAGATGAGGGCAGGAGAGAAAAGGGTTGACTCCATCCAGTTTCTTCTAAATGTGAGCAAACTATTATAATTTTATCTCTCTTCTTGCTTTCCTCACATTAGGTGTGAGCACCATTTTAAACAGTGTCTGGTGCCCTGGTGCACTCTGAGATACCCAAATGCTATCATGTGTTCTCCTCATCCTGGTTCAGTCCTGGTGCATCACCTGTGAATTGTAGCATAAAGCAGGCCCTTCTGCCCACCATCTGAACCGTTATGTACCCCTAGGGTTCACTTTTTCTGTGGTCCGTCACTTTAAAACGCCAGAAGAATTGAGAATGACTGGTTTTTTTGGATTCCTACTGACTGGAGAGTTGCTGGGTTGCTATGGTGAGCAGCTTGTGTTATGGTTTCTCGCGGCTTGTTTTGAATAAGCAAGGTCAGATGATTCCTTTTACAGACACACAGTCAGAGTCAAGATGGATTCGGTCAATGGAAGACAACAGTGAGTCGGTCGCTGGTTTAAACTTTCAGTAGCCCAAAAGGGGTGAGTTAAGATTGATCCAGAGTATTGATAAAAGACTCTCACAACTAGAACTGTTTCTGCAACTAGAACAAGTTTGCAGGAAGAGAAGAGAGGAGAGGAAGGTTTGGAACAGAAGAAACCTAGTGACAAAGAGATCACTGTTTGGACTCTCTCTCTCTAAGAGTGAGTTTGTTTCCATTCGGCTACGGAAGTGTGATTGTCGCTTAGTTAATCCACAGGAGTGGGTTCTCTGGTGAGGGGAAACCTTTGTGAATACCACGTGTTTGTTTACCCTTTGTCTGGGTGTGGTAGTTCACTGAAGAAAGGCACCCCTGTGGCAAATCACTGTTGGAGTTATTTTGTATGTTGTGGAACTGGATATGTGGCTATCACGTTGTGTGTGAGTGGGGTAACCTTGTGGAATCTATTGGTATGTCGACCCTCGACTGGGTGGTGGTTCCATTGAAGATGGTCCCCTTTGTGATGAGCTACTGTTGGTGATAATCCATGCATGGATTCTGTTTGAGTATCCTGTGGCCACCACTTTGGGATGTCCCGTAGCTGAATCCGGGAGTGGTACCACTCGTGTTGAAAGGATATTCATTGAAGATCACTGTTGGTCATACTTCGTGTGTGGACTGGAACAACTTCAGAGATAAAACCTACTGCTATTGTTATTTTGTATTGCTGTCGTGGAATCTGTGGAATATCGATGTAATTTCCTTCTCACAACATATGCCTTTGGATTACAAATCTCTCATTCTTAACAACAACAGCAACCTTGTGCATTAAACTGAACTTTCTCACATACCATCATAAGACTGTATCATTTACCACCTAAGCTTGAATGAGTTTGGGAAACATGTACTCACACCTCTCTATGCCTAACACTGTTAATCCTTGGTTTATCTGGTTTTAAGTTTACTAGTATTGGTAGATACTAATAAATTAGTGTTTTGTTAATAGCAAAACCAGACTCCAGGTGTGTTCCGTTTCTGCAGGATCTTTTAACCCATTATGGGGTATGTACCAAGCAAGTAGCCATTTACACTAATCCCATAGTACTCTTCCTAATTTCCCACCAACCTTCCCAAACTCCTCCACTCACTGGTGACCACATACAGAGGCCAATAAACTTATCAACCCACATGTCCTTGGAAACAGGAGTACACAGGGGAAGTCCACAGAGTCACGGGGAACTTGGACAAATTCCACACGGACTGCACCGGGATCGGGGTTGAACCCGGGTTGCTGGATTACTGAGCTGAGACGGTGGCTCTACCAGCTGCACCACAGAGGCTGCAGCCTGCGTACTGGTAAATGGGATCGGTACTGGCGGCCATGGACAGGGATGTCACAGTGCACTCTGTGACATCAGAGCATGTCAGAGTTCTCGGACAGGACACTCGCACTGCACCAGGGATCTGTGGTTTTCCCTGGGAAAGAGGAGGCCTCTAATTCTCTGAACCCAAAAGTAAACTTTTAAACATATTGAATCCAAAAAGGGGAGAAGTAAAAGAGACAGGAATATGCTGGTGGAACTCACTCAAAGGGCGATAAACTCACTCAGTCACTCCCAGTGATAGTGATCATGAGTGTGAGCCCCGTTTACCGGTTCCCCATCACTGGGATGAGGGGATGAGGGGGGACAGTGTGAAGAGGTAGCTGTGACCTTGTGACTGCCACTGCGCTCTCTACGTGGCAGTGGTGTGGATAGTCCTTTCTGATTCTCTGATCTCGGTGGGGATTCAGCTCCTACACTTGGCTCTAACTTTGTATCCTCTGTTGCAGAACGAGTCTGATTCAAGACATTGCAAACGGGAACAAAGGATGTTTGGACAGCAACCCAAATGGTATGTAGCTGTTTGATTTCTTGTGGGCATATTGCTGAGTATTTAGCATTTCATTATTATTATAAATATATTGCTTGATTAAGCATCCTTTGTTTAAATAATCCATTATGGATTAAATGTAAATGTATGTGAATGGCACATATTATTATGTCACCATGTCATACATGTGTGCCTCATTAAGTGTAAAAACAAATAGACTCACATTATCCCCGGCTTCCCATATTTTTCTTTCAATTCATTGTATATTTTAGGGCTGCAAAATGTAAGTGTTAATAAGTAAGTTTTAACCAAACCTGACTTAACTCCCTACCAATTAAAGTGCAGTGAGATATTTGAGTTAAAAAGAAACAGTTAAGTAAAAAAGCAGAGCAGCACATACTTCCTTGGAAAGGGACAGTCGTGGTTGAATTTTTTAAAAAGGCAAAAAAACAGATGAATTCACGGGTTCATAAACAAGAGCAATAGCCAATGAGAAGCGTGTGGCAGTCTTGCTTAACGTAATAGATGGAAGAGCATACAGTTTGCTTAGAAGCATGATTGCTCCAACCAAACCAGCTAAAATGAGCATTGTTGATATCATGAAAATAATGCAGGAACGTTTAGAACAGAACGCATTGTTGACTGCAGAACACTTTAGGTTTCATAAATGGAATCAAAGGAAGGGGAATCCATTTTAGCAGACGTGGCTGAATTGAAGAGATTGTCTGAATATTGTCAGTTCAGTAATCGGCTTAATGATACACTGAGAGACCGTTTTGTTTGTGGAATCTTACAAGAAGACATTCAAAAACTGCTCCTAACACCAATGCAGGTTTAAAGGAATAACTTGCAGAAAATGCAACAAAGTATGACATGGCAGGCAGACAAAAAGTAAATGGACTGCATAGGGAAGAGGGCAAGATAAGAAGTCAAGCTGTAGTTTCAAAAAGAGAAATAATCTGCCTGCTGTTGGTGAAAAATCTGGGAACAACACTGAACTGGATGACCTTGAGATTTACAATGTGAAAACTAACAAGAGACAAGCAACATGGATTACACCAGAAGTGAACAGCAAATTAATTAAAATGAAATTGGACACTGGCTTGGCATTTTCAGTCATTCTACAAAATGAGTTTGAACAGCATTTCAGTACTGAACTGAAGCCTGCAGGTGTCCAGCTAAAGAATGATGAAAACATATAGAACAGTACAGGCACAGGAACAGGCCATTCAGCCCAAAGTTTTTTGCCGAACCAGGTAAAAAGCAAATCAAAGACACCCGAACATTAATCCCTCCTCCCTACACAATATCTATTTCTTCCCATCTTCCTTACATCCATGTGCCTAACCAAACATCTCCTAAAAGCCTCTAAAGTATTTGCCTCTCACATCCCCCTTGAACCAACCCCCTCTCACCTTCAATGCCCACCCCTGTATTAGACACTTCAAACCTGCGAAACAGATATACCCTGTCTACTCTATCTATGCCACTCGTAAACTCATCAGATCTCCCCTCAGCCTCCGATGCTCAAGAGAAAACAATCCAAGTTTATCCAGCCCTCTAAACCAGGCAGCATCCTGGTAAACCTCTTCTGCACCCTCTCCCAACATCCTCCTGTAGTGAGGTGACCAGAACTGTACGCAATATAACCAGAGCTTTAAGAAGTTGCAACTGTGACGAGAGTCCTTGAAGAGGATGGCTTGGACCCAAATGCTGAAGTATCCAAGGCAAGGATCGATACACGGTTTCAAACTGGATCGAGAATCTGAGCACGAAACAAATACTAGATGAACTCACGAGTAGGCTGACGATCGACACCAAACCTCAGTTCAGGTGCTGTTTAAATGCTCGAACCTTTGCACCCGAAACATGATTGCCAATTAGCAGGACCGTCTTGAATCTTTAAATGGGCTGCACCAGCTATCTATACCCCGGGGTGTTAGAGCGTCTGAACCCTGGACGCTGGCGCGGATGGGTGCGTGTTGTAACAGCAACATAACCTCCTGACTTTTGAACTCAATGCCTCAACTAATAAAGGCAAGTATTCCATAAGCCTTCTCAACCACCTATTGATCTGTGTAGCTACTTTCATGGAGCCATGAACCTGGATCACAAGATCTCTCTGCTTAGCAATTCTGTTAAGGAGCTTTTCCTGAACAGTGTACTGTCTCCTTACATTTGCCCTACTGAGGTGCAACACTTCACATTTATCTGGGTTAAACTCCATCTGCCATTTCTCTGCCCATATCTGCAACTGATCTATATCACTCTGTATTCTTTGTCAGTCTTCTACACTATCCACATCTCCAATCTTGGTATCGTCTGTCAACTTACTAACCCACCCGTCTACATTTTCATCCAGGTTATTTATATACATAATGAACAACAGCGGTCCCAGTACAGATCCCTGGGCAATACCACTAATTACAGACCTCCAGATCGAGTAAGTCCCTTCACAAGCCAGTTCTGAATCCAACAGCCAATTCACTGCACATCCCATGCAGCTTAATCTGGATTAGCGTCTCTTGAGGGACTTTGTCAAACACCTTACTAGAATCCATGTAGACAACTTCCACTGCCCTACACTTATCAATCTCTCTTGTCACCTTGTCAAAAATCTCAATCAAGTTATTAAGATATGACCTGCCACACACAAAGCCAAGATGGCTCTCCCTAATTAGGCCATGGGTTTCTAAATCCTCATATATCCTATCCTTAAGAACTTTCTCCAGTAATTTCCCTACAACTGATGTGAGACTCACCGGTCTATAGTTCCTAGGATTTTCCCTTGTTCCCTTCTCAAATAGAGGTGCAACATTAGCCACTTGCCAGACATCTGCGACCTTGCCTGTAGCTAGAGACAACACAAAGGATACAAGTCAAGAGCCCAGCAATCTCGTATCTTGCCTCCTTCAATAGCCCGGGGTAAATCCCATCAGGCCCTAGGGATTTATCCACCTTAATACTCATTAGGAGGCCCAACACTTCCTCCTCTTTAAGTTCTAAATGCCATAATATATTTGTACACTCAGCACTGATCTCCTGGTCCTCCATATTCTTTTCCTTGGTAAATACTGAAGCAAAGCACTCATTAAGTACCTCATTCACATTCTCTGCATCCCAGCAAATATTCCGCCCCTTTATCCTCGAGTGGTCCCACCCTCTTCATGGTTATCCTCCTGCTCTTGATGTATGCAGAGAATGCCTCAGGAATGGAGCAATGCTCATCAGACAGAAATAATAATTTGATAACCTCCCTGTGGCGCCCCTCCTCTTTCCCTTCTCCCATGGTCCACTCTCCACTCCTACCAGACTCTTTCTTCTTCTGCCGATCACCTTCTAGCTTCTCACTCCATCACTCCTCTACCTCTCCACCTTCCCCCTCTGCTGGCTTCACCCATCACCTTCCAGCCTGTACTCTTTTCCCTCCTCCCATCTTCTTATTCCGCCTTCTTCCCCTTTCTGTTCCAGTCCTGATGAAGTGTCGCAGCCCAAAATGTCAGATTCCTCTTTATTCCTCTCAGTAGGTGCTCCCTGCTCTGGCGAGTTCCTCCAGTATTTTGTGCGTAGTACTCTGGCTGTAAGAATTTTGTCTTTCAAGAGGCTCCTGCAATCTTAGCATGCTGCTGCAAATAGAGTTGTGCTTTTTCTCCACCCACAGTTATAAACAGGAGGGTCCCAGACGGATCGGATATCTACTTGCAGTGCAATCTCAGCTCGAACACAGCCACGGCGCGATGGGAGTTCGGTGGGAGCAAAATCCTGAGCGGTGGTGGGCCACACTACTGGCTAGTAGAAACATCATTGGTGGTGATGAAGGCACACAGTCCTGACAGTGGCGTATACATCTGTTACGCCCAGGAAAATGGGATAAGCTACGCAGTGACCTCCTACGAAATCAGCGTATCTTAAATCTTCAAAAAAAGTCTAAGCAAAATTGTCCACCCTCTGCTGAAAGAAAATTCCAAAGATGTTCCTTGCAAATACGTAGGTATAGGTTTAAATCAATCAGTTGACATCCAATTTATTTAGCTGCGGTTGCTGAGATGCCTTGTTAAGTCAAGACAGACCCCTTCAGTGATAAGATAGATGCCGAGGTGAGGTGGGGGGTGGTACAAGAGAGCAGAGAAGTAGTGGACATGGTTGTGGGCAAGACGACCGGAACATGGTGTAAGATTTGATTTTGCAATAGAGTCTACTCTGACCATGGGGTATTTCTTAGACCATGATGATGAACCTTGATGGGCCAAATGTCTTACAGGAGCAGAGTTAGGTCATTTGGCCCATTGAGTCTGTTCCACTATTTCATCATGGCTGATCCATTTCCCTCTCAGTCCCAATCTCCTGCCTTCTCCCCCTATCCCTTCATGCCCCGACTAATCAAAAATCTATCAACCTCTGCCTTAAATATACCCAATGACTTGGCCTCCACAGTCCACAGGCTGTGCCATTTTCTGTTTTTATTTCAGATTTCCAGGGTCTGCAGTATCATATACTGTTGACCCAGGTCCCCTTCTCGGTTGAGTCACGCCTTCCTTTGATCTGCGGGGTAGCAGAGCTGTGCCACTAAACAGAGTCAGAGGCTTTAAGGTTGAGCACATCTCAGAGGGGGCTGGTCACTACACTCCGTCTCTTCCGTGTCCCTTTTTTATGTGTAATTTAAGATTGCTGCGTTTGTGAAATGGAGCCATGTTGCCTCGGATGACAGGGCAATTGCAGGTAGGTCTAACTTACATGCACTCTGCTTGGTGTTAACCCACACATTCAAGCTTGTGTAGATGGTGAGCCATGCCTGTGATTGCTCATTTAGTTCCCCTGGGCACATTGTGTTGGTAGACACAGTCAGACGGTGCAGTCACACACCCCAACCTGTATATAACACAGTGAATGATGTCGTGCAATGTTCCACTGCTCCATCAAACTTCAGAACACTGATATGTGACATATCCCCAGACAAACTGTCAATATTATAATGTAGGAGAGGGTGAGATAACTCGATTAGCCAAACCCATTTCCTTGAAGTCTTCACAAGAGGAGACGTCCATTCCATCTGGTTCACCCCAAGACTCAACAGTGGAAGGTCGACTGGGAAGCATGCAGCTGTGGAGGCCAGGTCATTGGGTGTATTTAAGGCAGAGATTGGTAGGTTCCTGATTGGACACAGCATCAAGGTTACAGGGAGAAGGCCGGGAACTGGCATTGAGGAGGAGAAGAAAAAAGGATGAGCCATGATTGAATGGCAGAGCCAACTCAATGGGCCAGATGGCCTAATTCTACTCCTACGTCTGACGGTCTTATAGAAACCTGTACATTTTGCTGTGAAACAGGTCACTTCAACCACAGGGAACTGGTTGGTTAGTCATCAGTGAGACAGCCAGTGGGGTTACTGGGAGCCTGGTGCACTGATCAGGCAGTTCAATGACGAACCAACACATCACGATACAGGTAACTATGGCAACCCCACACAAGTCGAAGCACCAATGAGGAATTGAAACTAAAACAGAGACTAGAGTCATCGGAACTAGAAGGCTTCAAAATCATAATCAGGCTAATATACCATGTCAGAAATGGCTAATACTGTATACCATGTCAAAAAGTACAGACGGACCCGAAGTTATGTGTTGTACCTTGTATAATAGAGAGAATATATTTAGACTTGTGAGAGTGGAGCTCATGATTCCCATTCCATTTTGGAGTTTGTGTTTCATGGTCACATTCTGCAATGTAGCCTGCGTAATTCATTAATGAATCATTCTGTTGATTAATTACATCTATGCATTAAATTGCTTTTCCTCCATTTTTCATTTTGTTTGTTATTTCATTTAATCTAACAAAAAATTGGTGTTGTGCCTTTCCCAATTATGGATTACAACATAAAGCTCAAAGTTCACTCTTCCCACCTGACAGACATCTTTGGTAGCCCATCCCTAGCTGAGGGGTTGCTACGCTAATTCAGGGAGCTCTGAAGGGTTAACCACATTACCGTGAGTTTGGACAGCCTTGCCATCCCTGAAGAAAGCATGTGGGGTTCCTGATCCAGAAGTGGCATGATCACCAATGCTAAGAGCTTCCAGTTCCCAATTTCTTCAATTAATTGACTCCAGCAGTCATGGAGTGTTATGTTGAAGTTGTGTAAGACGTTAGTGAGGCCTAGTGTGGAGTATTGTGAGCATCCACCTACAAAGGAAGATATAAATAAGGTTGAAGAAGTACTTTGAAAGTTTACAAGGATATTGCAGAGACTGGAGGACCTGCACAGGTTCTAAAGAAATATTGAATAGGTTAGAATTTTATTCCCTGGAATGTAGAAGATTGAGAGGAGATTTGATAGAGGCGTATAGGCAGGGTAAATGCAAGCAGTTTTTTTCCACCAAGGTTGGGTGAGTGGGATTACAAACAGAGGTCATGGGTTAAGGATGAAAGGTGACATGTTTAAAGGGAACATGAGGGAAAGCTTCTTCACTCAGAGTGTGGAACGAACTGCCAGCACAAGTGGTGGATGTGATTTTAATTCAACATTCAAGAGAAGTTTGGATAGGTACGTGGTTGGGAGAGTATGGAGGGTGATGATCCAAGTATAGGTTGATGGCTCTAAATGGTTTGGCATGGGCTGGATGGGCTGAAAGGCCTGGTTCTGAGCTGTAGTTTTCTATGACTCTGGAATTTGAAGTCCCAGCAGTGGATTTAGTCCGGGCCTCCACAAGGACCAATCGATTCACAGAGAGAGAGAGAGAGCTTCGCACAGGTTGGGGAGAAGTGTTTTAAAAAGGAGTGTTTTGCAGGGCTCGGCGCATTAGCGGCAGACCAATTGATTCATGATTCATTTGCAGGAGCAAATAAAAATAAAGCAGGGTCAAAGCAGAGCGGCCACTGTGTGAGTGGAGCAATGCAGGAGTGGGAACCTGAGGCTTTGGTGAGGAGGGACAGGTAAGTAAAAGGTAAGGGTTTTGTGGAGGTTAAATAAAAAGTCACTTAATTACAGCTAATTAAATAAAGTAGGGATGATCAGGTGATGTGCTGTAGCTGCATGATGTGGGAGCTGGTGGACCCCACTGTGGTTCCTGGTGACCACATCTGCAGCGAGTGTTGGCTGTTTGAGTGACTCAGGCTGAAAGCTGATGAGACTGGGAGGGGGAGAGTCACCTGGATTCTCTGCTTCAGGAGGTAGTCACACCTGTTAGATTAGCTGCCTCAAATTCTGTCTGTGGTCAGGGACAGGAGGGTGTGACTGTGAGTGAGGCGGGTAGTGGGATCCAAGAGACAGCGCTGGAGGAGCCTCAGCCCATGAGCTTGTCCAACAGGTCTGAGATCCTTGCTCCCTGCGTGGATGAGAGAGGGGGCTGTAGGAAGGATGAGCAACCTGACTGTGGCACCGTAGTTCAGGGAGCCATTCAAGAGGGGGAGAGAAGAGAAATGTAGTGGTAATTGGGGATAGTATAGTCAGGGCAATAGACAGAGTTCTCTGTCATGAGGATATAGTGTCCCAAAGGCTGTGTTACCTGCCTAGTACCTAGGTTCGGGACATCCTATCTGACCTGTAGAGGAATTTGCAGTGAGAGATCCAGTTGTCATTGTCCATGTGGGTACCAATGACATGAGTAGAATGAGGAAAGAGGTTCTGCTGAGGGAATTTGAACAGCTTAAAAAGCAGATCCAAGAAGGTGGTAATCTCTGGGTTATTACCTGAGCCACCTGCAAAGTGGCATAGGGTCAAGAAGTTTAGAGAATTAAATGGGTGGCTCAAGGATTGGTGTGTGAGGAGTGGATTTCTGTACTGGGGAAGGAGGGAGCTGTACCACTGGGACGGCCTACACCTGAACCGTGATGGGACCTGGATCCCAGTGAATTGCGTAACTAGAGCTGTGGGGAGGGCTTTAAATTAAATAATAGGGGGGTGGGTTCAACAGATTGGAGAAGTATGCATAAAGTAAAAAAGAAAAGTGTGGATAAAGCGAGAAAATTAAGAGTGGAGTAAAGAAAAGTCAAATACAAAAGAGTAAAAGATTACAAGATTTTAAAAGCACAATGAGTGTAAGGGCATTTTCTGAATGCCTGTAGCAAGGTCAATGAACGTGGCAGAAATCAGTACAAAGGGGTGTGATTTAGTGGCTATTACAGAGCTGTGGTTGCAGAGTGAGAGGATTGGGAATTAAATATCCAAGGATATCAGGTAATACGGAAGGATGGGCAGAAAGGTAAGGGAGGTGGGGTAGCTCTCTTAGTTAAAGATGAGATCAGGGTGATAATGAGAGATGATATAAGATCTAAGGAGCAGAATGTTGAATCCATCTGGGTAGAGATTAGGAAATAAGGGGGAAAAAAACTCACTGTTGGGAGTTGTCTATATACCACCGAATAATAACATTACAGTGACACAGGCAATAAGCAAAGAAATATCTGAGGCATGTAAAAATGGAAAACAGTTTTCAGGGGGATTTTAACTTGCACGTAGATTGGGTGAATCAAGTTGGTCAAGGCAGTCTGGAGGAGGACTTCATAGAAAGCGTCCGTGATAGCTTTCCTGAACAGCATGTTACTGAACCTACAAGGGAACGTGCTATCTTAGATCTGGTCCTGTGCAATGAGACAGGTAAAATTAGTGATCTTGCAGTTAGGGATCCTTTTGGAAAGAGTAATCACAGTATGATAGAGTTTCTCATACAAATGGAGGGTGCAATAGTTCAATCTAAAACCAGTGTATTTTGCCTAAACAATGGGATGAAGGAGGATTTGACTGGTGTAGACTAGGAACACAGGCTACATGGTGGGACGGTTGAGGAACAGTGGAAGACTTTCAAAGAGATTTTTCACAGTGCTCAACAAAAGTATATTCCAGTTAAAAGCAAGGACAATAATTGTGGGGCGAGCCAGCCATGGATAACTAAGGAAATAAAAGAAGGCATCAAACTAAAAGCTCATGCATACAAAGTCACCAAGAGTAGTGGGAAACTGGAAGATTGGGAAAACTTTTAAAAGCAATGAAGAACCACTAAGCAAGCAATAAAGGGAAAGTAGATTATGAAAATAAACTAGTGCAAAATATAAAAACAGATAGCAAAACTTTTTATAATTATATAAAGGGGAAAAGGGTGGCTAAAGTAAATATAAGTCCCTTGAGGGACGAGAAGGGGGAATGGATATTAGGTAATGAGGAAATGACCGAGGCTTTGAATGACTATCTTGTGTTGGTCTTCATGGTGGAGGACACACCTAACATGCCAAAGAGAGATGTTATGGATGCGATGGGAGGTGAGGACCTCAATACAATAGCTATCACTAAAGAGGTAGTGCTGAGCAAACCTGCGGGCCTGAAGATAGACAAGTCCCCTGGTCCTCATGGAATGTATCCCAGGGTACTGAAAAAAATGGCAGAAGTTATAGTAGAGGCTTTGGTGATGATTTACCAAAATTCTCTGGACTCTGGGCAGGTTGGAAGATGGAAATGTCACATTACTATTCAAAAAAGGATGTAGGCAAAAGGCGGGTAACTATAGGCCAGTTAGTTTAACATCTGTAGTTGGGAAAATGCTTGAAGCTATCATTAAAGAAGAAATAGCGAGGCAACTAGAAAGAAATAGATACATCAGGCAAATCAGCATGGATTCAGCAAAAGCAGGTCCTCTTTGACAAACTTTCTAGAATTTTTGAGAATATAATGAGCACAGTGGATAGAGTGGAACAGATGAATGTTATAGAACAGTACAGCACATTACAGGCCCTTCAGCCCACAATGTTGTACCAACCCTCAAACTCTGCCTCCTATATAACCTCCCACCTTAAATTCCTCCATATACCTGTCTAGTAGTCTCTTAAACTTCACTAGTGTAACTGCTTCCACCTCTGACTCAGGCAGTGCATTTCACGCACCAACCACTCTCTGAGTGAAAAACCTTCCTCTAATATCCCCCTTGAACTTCCCTCCCCTTACCTTAAAGCCATGTCCTCTTGTACTGAGCAGTGGTGCCCTGGGGAAGAGGCACTGGCTGTCCACTCTGTCTATTCCTCTTAATATCTTGTACACCTCTATCATGTCTCCTCTCATCCTCCTTCTCTCCAAAGAGTAAAGCCCTAGCTCCCTTGATCTCTGATCATAATCCATACTCTCTAAACCAGGCAGCATCCTGGTAAATCTCCTCTGTACCCTTTCCAATGCTTCCACATCCTTCCTATCGTGAGGCGACCAGAACAGGACAGTGTGGCCTAACTAGAGTGTGGCCTAACTAGAGTTTTATAGAGCTGCATCATTGCATCACATCTCTTAAACTCTATCCCTCGACTTATGAAAGCTAACACCCCATAAGCTTTCTTAACTACCCTATCTACCTGTAAGGCAACTTTCAGGGACCTGTGGACATGTACCCCCAGATCCCTCTGCTCCTCTACACTACCAAGTATCCTGCCATTTACTTTGTCCTCTGCCTTGGAGTTTGTCCTTCCAAAGTGTACCACCTCACACTTCTCCGGGTTGAACTCCATCTGCCACTTCTCAGCCCCCTTCCGCATCCTATCAATGTCTCTCTGCAATCTTCGACAATACTCTACACTATCCTCAACACCACCAACCTTTGTGTCATCTGCAAACGTGCCAACCCACCCTTCTACCCCCACATCCAGGTCGTCAATAAAAATCATAAAAAGTAGAGGTCCCAGAACAGATCCTTCTGGGACACCACTAGTCACAACCCTCCAATCTGAATGTACTCCCTCCACCACAACCCTCTGCCTTCTGCAAGCAAGCCAATTCTGAATCAACCTGGCCAAACTTCCCTGGATCCCATGCCTTCTGACTTTCTGAATAAGCTCGGAACCTTGTCAAATGGAGAATTAATCTCAAATTAATGGAGAATGTGTGGAGCAGGTTAAGACCTACAAGTATCTGGGAGTGCAGTTAGATGAGAAGCTAGACTGGACTGCCGACACAGATGCCCTGTGCAGGAAAGCACAGAGTCGACTGTACTTCCTCAGAAGGCTGGCGTCATTCATGTTTGTAGTGAGATGCTGAAGATGTTCTATTGGTCAGTTGTGGAGAGCGCCCTCTTCTTTGTGGTGGCGTGCTGGGGAGGCAGCATTAAGAAGAGGGACGCCTCACGTCTTAATAAGCTGGTAAGGAAGGCGGGCTCTGTCGTGGGCACAGAACTGGAGAGTATGACATCGGTGGCAGAGCGGAGGGCGCTGAGTAGGCTACGGTGAATCATGGAAATCCCTGAACATCCTCTGCACAGCACCATCCAGAGACAGAGAAGCAGCTTCAGCAGCAGGTTGCTGTCAATGCAATGCTCCTCAGACAGGATGAAGAGATCATTACTCCCCAACGCCATTCGGCTCTACAATTCAACCACCAGGGGCAAGACATGTTAAAGTGCCGGGGTTAGGACTGAGCTTAAGTTACCACTCAATCCACTTTAGTAAACTATTTAAGAACTTTTTAAAAGCTATTTATTAATGCTTTTTGGGAGGGTGATTTTAGATGCATATCATATTTATGTAAAGGGGGTTTCTTCTTTTTTCTTTGTTACTGTTGGGAAAGGGTTTCTTTTTGTTAACTAGCAAGAATGCTAATTTACTGATAACGAGAATGGTATTCCTTTGTAAACCAAATGGGGATTAATGTTCTTTCTTCTGAGTCTGTAAGCTTTTGTTGACGGGCTTTTGGGCGGATCGGCGCGAGGGGGTCGAGAGAGAGGACGCAATGCTCTAAGCTGGGCGAGGATCGGACCCCAAAGGGGGGTCCGAGGCCAGGAGATTCTCCGAGGAGGGGGGGGGATGAAGCTAGATGTGCTTGGTTGACCACTCGGAGGGTCCTGAGCTGTTTGGAGAGTCGAGGAGTTCGGAGGGGGTCGAATGGTGGCCAGAAGACTTCAATAATTGAGCTCCAACGGCTGTGCACGAAGTGGTTTGGACTTTGATAAGTTTGGCGCCTTTTCTTTAATTTTCTCTTCATATATACTGTATCGTTATTAATCACTTAGTTATAGTAACCTTTATAAATTGTACTCATTTAATCGCATATGGTGTACTGTCTGTTTTTGGGCGAGGCGGGGACATCACACAGCATCCACACCAGCTGATTACCCAGTTTGCTCCCCCTAGACGAAACGAGCTGAGCCAGCCTGAGGCGACCCAGGGGGTTACATTTATATTGAGTTAAATACTGTATGTAATTAGTTTTGCTACAATAAGTGTATGGGACACTTGAAAAATGTTGAATTTCCCCTTGGGGATGAATAAAGTATCTATCTATCTATCTATCTAAATGCCTTACTAAAATCCATGTAGATCACATCCACTGCACTAACCTCATCTATATGCCTGGTCGCCTCCTCAAAGAACTCTATCAGGCTTGTTAGGCACGATCTGCCCTTCACAAAGCCATGCTGACTGTCCCTGATCAGACCATGATTCTCTAAATGCCCATTGATCCTATCTCTAAGAATCTTTTCCAACAGCTTTCCCACCACAGACGTGCAGCTTGCTGGTCTATAATTACCTGGACTATCCCTACTACCTTTTTTGAGCAAGGGGACAACATTCACCTCCCTTCAATCCTCCGGTACCATTCCCGTGGACAACAAGGACATAAAGATCCTAGCCAGAGGTTCAGCAATCTCTTCCCTTGCCTCGTGGAGCAGTCTGGGGAATATTTCGTCAGGCCTCGGGGACTTAACCGTCCTAACGTATTTTACTTGGATTTCCAGAAAGCGTTTGATAAGGTGCAACATAAAAGATTTATCCATAAGATAAGGATGCACAGAGTTGGGGGTGATTTATTAGCATCGATAGAGGATTGGTTAATTAATAGAAAGCTAAGAGTTGGCATACATGGGTGTTACTGTGGTTGTGAATCAGTGGTGAGCGGTGTGTCACAGGGGTCGGAACTGGGCCCACAACTGTACATGATATACTTTAATGATCTGGAAGAGGGGAACGAGTAGAGTGTATCTAAGTTTGCTGATGATACTAAATTGAGTGGAAAACCAAATTGTACAGAGGGTACAGAGAGATATAAATACATTAAGTGAGTGGGCAAGGGTCTGACAGATGGAATACAATGTTGGTAAATGTGAGGTCATCTACTTTGGAAGGAAAAATGAAAAAGCAGGTTATTATTTAAATGGTAAAAATAACTGCAGCATGCTGCTGTGCAGAGGGACTTGCGAGTGCTTGTTCATGAATCACAAAAGGTTGGTTTGCAGGTGCATCAGGCTATCAAGAAGAGAAATGGAATGTCGGCCTTCATTACTAGAGGGATTGAGTTGAAGAGCAGGGAGGTTATGCTACAACTGTACAGTGTACTGGTGGGGCCACACCTAGAGTACTGCATGAAGTTCTGGTCTCCTTACTTGAGAAAGGATATACTGTCTTTGGAGGTGGTGCAGAGGAGGTTCACCAGGTTGATTACAGAGATGAGGGGGTTAGACTATGAGGAGAGATTGAGTCTTCTGGGACTGTACTCGCTGGAATTCAGAAGAGATCTTATAGAAGTATATAAAATTATGAAAGGGATAGATAAGGTACAGGCAGGAAAGTTATTTCCAATGGTAGACGAGACTAGAACTAGGAGACAGAGCCTCAAGATGCAGGGGAGTAGACTTAGGACGGAGTTGGGCAGGAACTGCTTTTCCCAGAGAGTGGTGAATCTGTGGGATTCTCTGCCCAATGAAGCAGTAGAGGTTATATCAGTAAATATATTTAAGTCAAGGTTGGATAGATTTTTGCATAGAGGGAAATCAAGGGTTATGGGGAAAGGTGGAGATGAGTCCATGGCCAAATCAACCATGATCTTATTTAATGGCAGAGCAGGTTCGATGGGCCAGATGGCCGACTCCTGCTCCTATTTCTTATGTTCTTATGTAAAGACATCCTGTACTGTTAGTGAGTCAGAAGTAGATTCTGTCCAAACCAAACAATAAATGTGTCAAGATGCCACAAGTGAAAGAAAAGGCGTATTATTCATCATGAAGGAAATAGACCCTAAATTTTCTGGCTGCATTTCCATGGTGACAGATGTTTGACTGGGTGAGATCACTACCAACCTCTCCAGTCCATGCCCCACCTCAATGCCAGCAGGCAGTTAAATGTGTCACCGAGGTGTCTTTTGGAGTGTACAGCAGAGACAGCTCTCTACCACCTCCCCCCAGTCACCATTGACCATCTCGAAGATCAAGTCAGAGATTTAAAAATAAACTCTGAAAGCAAAGTTCTGCCCAACTTGCCTGGTGACCCAGTTAACAAACATTCTCCATGTTCCTTTACTGTTCCACTCATTCCAGGAAGCAAGTATCATGATGTTGTTCCTTAAATTATACATGGACAGTGTTACATAAGGTCACAAGATGGTGCCAGCATAAATGCTCCCTCGGTTGACATCTTCCAGATAGCCCACAAAAATGTGTTTTTTTACTTCTTTTATGTCTGTTTTTCACCTTAAGTGTGTGCCTGGGACTGCTAGAGCCTGTGATTTACAGTTTGGAAATTGTTTGAGTGACTCAGCACTTTGCTGTCTCTGGGAAGATTCCAGGAAGTGAGTGTGTACTCTGATGCAAAGAAATTTCAAGCCGATGCCTGACTTCATTTTGCTGACTAAAACATTCATTAATCACTGGTTAAAATGCTGAGGAAGACTGAGACATTGAGTCGAACGTAGAGGCGAGTAAGAGTTCAGTGCTGACTGCCTCCTTTTGATCGCTGCTGGAGGAGGAATCTGTGAGTGGCCTATCGCTGTGGCAGACGGGTAGGCCTCCCTGCCTCGTGTGGTGAATCTCCCTGTCAATGAATGTCAGTGATATCATAGGATGGCATCATGGTTCTACACTTATCAATTGGATTATTGTGTTCATGGACTGTGGACCTTTCCAAACTGAGGGCTAATTGATAAATTTGTGGCCTAAGGTAGGAGTCAATTTTAGAAAACCTCGCACATTTATTTTTCAGCATAGTCCCCTCCTACACGCACGCACTTAGACCAGCGGTCATGGAGCATACGGATCCCTTCTTTGTAGAAGTGGTCCACTTCAGGGGTGATTGATAGGTTCGTGACCCAAGGTAGAGGTTGTTATACAGCTCTCGTTACATGCACGTCCAGTTTAACTCTTTGAGTGATTATGCAGAAAGTTTGAAGTTAATAACTCATCTCCTTCCACCCTAGGCCACGAACTTATCAATCACCCCATGCTGTTGTCCATTTTTTGGTAGTCGACTTCTACAAAGAAGGGATCTGTATGCTCCACGACCGCTGGACTGTGTGTGTAAATGTAGGAAAAATAAATGTGCTAGGTTTTCTAAAATTGACTCCTTCTACCGTGGGCCAAGAACTTATCAATCACCCTTCGTATGTTCTTTTATATTCCGTGTTTTCCCTTTTTCCTTTTGTTGTGCGAGGGGAGGGGTTTGGGGGTTGATGTTCTATTTGGTTTTTGTGCAGGGGAGGGGTTTTTTTGGAGGGTCAATGTTCCTGCTCTGTTTTGTGCGGGGGTTGATGTTTCTCTCTGGCCGACTGTCATGTTCTTTCTGTTTCATGGCTTTCAGGAAAAGACGAATTTCAGAGTTGTATATGGATACCGGCTTTGACTCTGAAGAGTCTGCAGATGCTGGAAACACACACAAACACTGGAGCTCAGCAGGTCATAGCATATATGGAGGAAAATAAAGGGTCAACGTTTCAGGCCGAGACCCTTCGTCAGTGCCAGAAAGGAAGGGGACAGAAGCCACAATAAAAAGGGTAGAGGAAGGGGGTGGAGCAAGAGCAGGCAGGCAGGCAGTCCTGATGAAGGGCCTCGGCCTGAAACGTTGACAGTGCTTCTCCTTATAGATGCTGCCTGGCCTGCTGTGTTCCACCAGCATTTTGTGTGTGTTGTTTGAATTTCCAGCATCTGCAGATTTCCTCGTGTGAGGTGATAGGTAAATCCAGGTGGGGGGGGGGGGGGGGAGGCAGTAAGGTGGGTCCTTGTTTTGAGGAACTTTTGGCAGTGGTGTTGGGCTGGGGCTCCCAGATTATTTTGTTTCCTCAGCTCCCTTCCAGCCCAGTCTGCACATGACCTCAGTCATTGCCCGTGAAATATGGTCTTAAATGCCTGGAGTGATGCCAGTGAAAGACCTACAAGGTGCAGTGTTACATTTCCCAGTAAGCTTTCAATAGTTGAGGTCAGGTTAAGATCCCGACTCTCTCGTTTGGACTGAAAGGTTCTGATGAGGAAAGAGCCTCAACTCTGTGGACTTTGTCTACACTTATCATGCCTCAGATCTGCAGCCAAAATAAGGACACCACATGTGCCAGAGATTCCCACTTCTCCACTCTCCCACATACCACCCGGTTCAATGATAGCTTCATTCCCAGTTATCACACTTTCGTATGGACTTCTTAATACAGATGAACCCTTGACCTCACAACCTATCTCATTGTGATCTTGCACCTTCTGTTCACCTGAGCTTTCTCTCTAGCTTGATTCTGCATTGTTGTAGTTTTTCCTTGTTCTACTCCAGTGCGCTGTGCTGTGTAATGATCTGTATGAACATGTCAGCATGCGCAAGCTTTCCACTGTATCTTGGTACATGTGACAAGAAGCAGACCTGATGGGCTGAATGGCCTAATTTGCTTCTGTGTCCTGTAAAAAAAACTGATACAATGACCCATGTGATATGTGTTTTCAATGCACTGGGATAGGCAGCTTGATGTGAGTCCAACTTGGTGCAGAAGTATCTGTTAAACTATGAGAAATCGGTTTGACTGATGGTCAAAGGGATTTCAGGTGTGCTTGTACACAGATCAATGCAGGACCAGCAATTATCACCCTTCAACCATCAGGCTCCTGAACCAGTGTGAATAACTTCACTCACCTCAGCACTGAACTAATTCCACAAGCTATGGACTCACTTTCAAGGACTCGATAACTCATTCTCAGTATTAGGTATTTATTTAGTATTTGCAGATTGTTTTCTTCTGCACATTGGTTGTTTGTCAATCTGTTTTAATTTTTCTTTGGGGAGATTTGTTCTGTCACTGAAAACTCCTACAGATGTACTGTGGAGAGCTTTGCATTCTGACTGGCTGTGTTGCTGTCTGTATGGGTGGATCAAAAGGATCTACAGAAATTTGTAAAGTTGTGAACGTCTGTAAGAGAATGAATTTCAGAGCAGTATAGGGTGACATGTATGTATTTCGATATAAATTCGTATTGAACTTTGATTTGGTATGTCCCCTAAAACACTCGAAGACTCCTACAGATGAACCGTGGAGAGCATTCTGACAGGCTGCATCACTGTCTGGTATGGGAGGAGGGGGCTACTGCTCAGGACCAGAGCAGCTGCAGGAGGTTGTAAATCTAGTCAGCTCCATCTTGGGTACTAGCCTACAAAGTACCCAGGCCATTTTCAAGGAGCGGTGCCTCAGAAATGCGGCATCAATTATTAAGGACCCTGATCACCCAGGACATGTCCTTTTCTGATTCTATGTATCTGAGCTATTCTTGTGTCTATATGGTCAGACTCAGTTATTTGTGTTTATTCATTTTTTTGTGTTCTTTATGCTTGTTGTGTTTCTTGTGCTGCATCAGATCTGGAGCAACCATCATTTCGTTCTCCTTTACTATTGTGTAAGATTGACAATAAATAATCTTGAATTTTAGCATCTGTAGAATCTCCAGTGCTAATGGGGTAACCAATCTAGTTAGTCTATGTGCTGCTCTGCCCACTCAGTCTCGCCTATGAACCAATAGGTCATAATACGTCAAGTCCCACTCCTGGGACGAAGAGGATGAAAGCTTGACTGCATACTCCAGTAGGCCACTCTCAGCTCAGCTGCCTGTTGGAACTGGACCTGAATACTTCCACAGACTGCTATCAGAACAGCTGCTTGCTGGAGCTTTCTGTTAGATCAGGCAGCTCCAAATCTTACATTCCAGTAATTTAGTTGTACAACAGCTGTCCAAGAGCCACAGAGAACATGAATAACAAGAATGGCACCGGTTCTACATTCCTGTCAGGTTTGCCCCAAGCTTCTTCCTACCAAGACAAATACTGTAAGGCTGAGAGAGACTGGAAGCTGAGAGGATAAGAAACATAAAGTACACTGCAGATGCTGGGGTCAAAGCAACACGTACAACACACTGGAGGAACTGAGCAGGTTGGGCAACATCCGTGGAAACGAGCAGTCAATGTTTCGGGCCGAGACCCTTCGACAGGACGAGGAGGGAGGGGGCAGGAGGTGGGGGGAGGGTGGGAAGGAGAAAGCTGGTAGGTGCCAGGTGAAAAACCAGTAAGGGGAAAGATTAAATGGTGGGGGAGGGGAAGCAGGGAGGGGATGGGCAGGAAAGGTGAAGGAGGAATGTAAGAGGAAAGCACTATGGGTAGTAGAAGGATGTGGAACCATGAGGGAGGTGATAGGCAGCTGGAGGGAGGAGGCAGAGTGAAAATGGGATGGGGTAAGGGAATTACCGGAAGTTGGAGAATTCAATGTTCATGCCAAGGGGCTGGAGACTACTCAGTCCCTGAGAGGATGTCTCCTGTAGGGGAGAAGTCCAGGACCAGAAGGCACAGCCTCAGAATAGAGGGCCATCCCTTTAGAAAGGAGATGAGGAGGAATTTCTTTAGCCAGAGGGTGGTGAATCTGTGGAATTGATTACCACAGATGGCTGTGGAGGCCAAGTTATTGGCCATATTTAAAGCAGAGTTTGAAAAGTTCTTAATTAGTAATGCTATCAAAGTTACAGGGAGAAGGCAGGAAAATGAGATTGAGAGGGATGATAAATCAGTCATGATGGAATGGCAGAGCAGACCTGAGGGGATGAAAGGCCTAATTCCGCTCATTATATCTTATGGTTTACATTTCATATTACCCAGCTTCTAGTTAAGATGGGTACCTTCAGTTCTAGAGCCTGTGGGATTGGACTGTAGAACTGTTAATTTTCTTCTGCCTGTGTGTACTTTTTATATAATCCCCTCTCTACACAAATTGTTCAGTGTTTTATAGTGGTTACAGATGCCTTTGTTTTTCTGCAAACTTCTCGGTTTCAGCGGCGGGTGTCGTATTACTTGAATCTGGCTACTTAATTGGTTAGATTTCAAATTTGATTTAATTTCAAAGAATCAGACCACCCTTCTTTCTCTCCCTCTGTCTCTCAGCATGCTTTTCCTTTCCATCATCTTTGTTTTTGTAACCACAAGACATCGAGGCAGAATTAGGCCATTCAGCCCACTGAGTCTGCTTGGACAAACCAGCGTAGGCAACAAGTTTTACGCCTCATTCTTAACTTCTGAGTACCTTTGAATCACAAAAGCATCAAGATACAACAAATCTTACAAATGGATTTTGTTCTACTTTATAATAAAATATAACATCAGAAATGCATGGACTCCAAATATCCAATTATTAAAAATACTTGTTTTTACAACTCCAGATAAAATAATCTAATAAAAGGGTTGTACTTTATAAAATAGCAGCACATTTTGTACACTGACACTTTAAAAAGTTGTATACAGTATTAAATATCAGAATTCATATTGAACTAAGTGCAGCAATCTACCCTCCATCCATCCTCATCTTCTCCACTGCCAATGCAAACAGGAGGCACAACATCTCCTATTCTACCTGAGTAATCTGCAGCCTGACGATATAACAATGAATTCTCCAGTGGGAGGTAGCCCCACCCCCTTTCCAATCCTCCCCCAGTCCTCTTCAACATTCCCCCCTTCAGCCAGTTTTGTCTCCCTTCTGATTCCATCAACCTGCTACCCACAGCCTTACTCCACCCCCCCCCCCCCAAACTGACAACCACCATCGGATTCCGGTTCCATCGCCTTTCACCTTTCCCCCGATAATTCCTATTATCACCTTCCTTACTTAACTAGTTAGACCAGAAAGGCCAAGATAGAGTGGACGTGGAGAGGGCGTTTCCATAATGGGAGAGTCTAGGATCAGAGGTCACAACCTCAGAATACATAAATGTCTCTTTAGAACAGAGATGTGAAAGAAATTCCTTTAGCCAGAGCGTAAAGAAATTTATTACCACAGATTCTGTGGAGGCCAAATCATTGGGTATATATAAAGCTGAGATTGATAGGTTCTAAATTAGTAAGGGAGTCAAAGGTTACGGGGGAAGGTGGGAGAATGGGATTGAGAGGGAAAATGAATCAGTCACGATGAAATGACGGAGCACACTCGATGGGCCGATTAGCCTAATTCTGTTCCTACGGCTTATGGTCTTGTCAGTTTCCAGCACTGACAGCTCTTTGTGTTCCTGCCCATCATCCTCCAGTAGAAATCTCCACCTTCAGTCTCCCCTCTCCCCACCTGCCTCTCTTCTTTGTCTCCATCTTTAATCCAACTCCACGCCCAACCTGTCTCAATCTGACTGTCATCCTTTTAACCGTTCAGTCCACGAAGGGATTGGCCCTTCTCATTCACCCCGCTCACCCCACCGCTCCTTTAGACGGACCATCTCCCCTCCCCTCTCAGTCCTGGTGCTTGGTTCAACTTGAAACTCCACAATTTATTTCTACCCCTAGCTGCTCCTCCAACAGATTGTTTGTCACTCCAGATTCCAGAATCAGCAGTCTCTTGTATCCAATGTATTTAAAAAGATCAACATGAGAAAATCTGCAGATGCTGGAAATCCAAAGCAACACACACAAAATCCTGGCGGAATTCAGCAGCCTAGGATAAGAGAGAACTGTCGACGCTTGGGGCTGAGACCCTTCATCAGGACTCTATTTAAAAAGAATAAAATAAATCTCTCAAGACTGCACTGATCAGGTCACAGTGCAAACACCACAAGGTGGGTGCTAGACTGGAGCTGAAGCATTAGTCCGCTGACTGCAGAGAACAGAAACAACAGGATCTAGACTGCGTCACGAACGTGGTTCAGTGGGAACTATTGTCCCAGTTTGTGGGACTTCATGGTATCGTCTGGTTGCCATTTAACAGGAGGGATGTGGAGGCTTTGCAGAGGTTCACTGGGATGCCACCTGGACAACAGAGCAACAGCTGTGAAGAAAAGTTGAACAAAACTGGATTGTTGGTGGAGCATTGGAGACTGAGGGGCAAGCTGGAAGTTTATGAAATTATGAGAGGGTCAGATAGGGCAGTCCTTTCCCCTCAGGATGAAAATGTAGAAAACTCAGGGGGTAGTTTTAAGGTGAAATGAGGAAAGTTTAAAGGAGATTCATGAGGCTAGTTCTTGCTTCATACAGAGTAGGAGGTGCCTGAAACAAACTACCTGGGAGAGCAGTGGATACAGAAATAACAACAGTGTTTAAGATGCATTTAGACAGACACATGAACATGCAGGGTGAGAAAGGATATCGATCACGTGGCACTCAATTGGCATCCTGGTCAGCATGGAGATGATGGGCTGAAAGGCCTGTTCCGTGCTGCACTGTTCTGTCAGTCTAGACAAAGCACGGCTTCAGGCTGAAGGTGGACAATTACACTGAACACCTCCAGGGCAACCAACACTGGTGACCCAAAAAAAAAATCTGCTTCTTACAGAGCTCAGGGCTCCCCAGATAAAACATCCGAGAAGATTATTCAGGGGAGCTTGCCCCTCGATCTTGGCCCGATGATCAGCCCTCACCTCAGGTAGAGCAAACAGAGAATAGACCAGTGCAGCACCAGAACAGACCCATCAGCACTTGGTGTTGCATCGAACTACTAGTGCCTTCTGTCTACACAGTGTCCATTTCATATACCAATATAACCATATAACAATCACAGCACGGAAACAGGCCATCTTGGCCCTCCTAGTCCGTGCCGAACCCTTAATCTCACCTAGTCCCACCTACCCGCACTCAGCCCATAACCCTCCACTCCTTTCCTGTCCATATACCTATCTAATTTTACCTTAAATGACACAACTGAACTGGCCTCTACTACTTCTACAGGAAGCTCATTCCACACAGCTATCACTCTTTGAGTAAAGAAATACCCCCTCGTGTTTCCCTTAAACTTCTGCCCCCTAACTCTCAAATCATGTCCTCTAGTATGAATCTCCCCTACTCTCAATGGAAACAGCCTGTTCACGTCAACTCTATCTATCCCTCTCAAAATTTTAAATACCTCGATCAAATCCCCCCTCAACCTTCTACGCTCCAATGAATAGAGACCTAACTTGTTCAACCTTTCTCTGTAACTTAATTGCTGAAACCCAGGTAACATCCTAGTAAATCGTCTCTGCACTCTAATTTATTGATATCTTTCCTATAATTCGGTGACCAGAACTGCACACAATATTCCAAATTTGGCCTTACCAATGCCTTGTACAACTTTAGCATTACATCCCAACTTCTGTACTCAATGCTTTGATTTATTAAAGGCCAGCGTTCCAAAAGCCCTCTTTACCACCCTATCTACATGAGACTCCACTTTCAGGGAACTATGCACAGTTATTCCTAGATCTCTCTGTTCCTCTGCATTCCTCAATGCCCTACCATTTACTCCGTATGTTCTATTTGGATTATTCCTGCCAAAATGTAGAACCTCACACTTCTCAGCATTAAACTCCATCTGCCAACGTTCAGCCCATTCTTCTAACCGGCATAAATCTCCCTGCAAGCTTTGAAAATCCACCTCATTATCCACAACACCTCCTACCTTAGTATCATCTGCATACTTACTAATCCAATTTACCACCCCATCATCCAGATCATTTATGTATATTACAAACAACATTGGGCCCAAAACAGATCCCTGAGGCACCCCGCTAGTCACCGGCCTCCATCCCGATAAACAATTATCCACCACTACTCTCTGGCATCTCCCATCTAGCCACTGTTGAATCCATTTTATTACTCCAGCATTAATACCTAATGACTGAACCTTCTTAACTAACCTTCCATGTGGAACTTTGTCAAAGGCTTTGCTGAAGTCCATATAGACTACATCCACTGCCTTACCCTCGTCAACATTCCTCGTAACTTCTTCAAAAAATTCAATAAGGTTTGTCAAACATGACCTCCCACGCACAAATCCATGCTGGCTACTTCTAATCAGATCCCGTCTATCCAGATAATTATAAATACTATCTCTAAGAATACTTTCCATTAATTTACCCACCACTGATGTCAAACTGACAGGTCTATAATTGCTAGGCTTCCTTCTAGAACCCTTTTTAAACAATGGAACCACATGAGCAATACGCCAATCCTCCGGCACAATCCCCGTTTCTAATGACATATTAAAGATCTCCGTCAGAGCTCCTGCTATTTCTACACAAACTTCCCTCAAGGTCCTAGGGAATATCCTGTCAGGACCCGGAGATTTATCCACTTTTAAATTTCTTAAAAGCGCCAGTACCTCCACCTCTTTAATTGTCATAGGTTCCATAACTTCCTTACTTGTTTCCCACACCTTAGACAATTCAATATCCTTCTCCTTAGTGAACACCGAAGAGAAGAAATCATTCAAAATCTCTCCCATCTCCTTCGGTTCCACACATAGCTGACCACTCTGATTCTCTAAGGGGCCAATTTTATCCCTCACTATCCTCTTGCTTTTAATATAACTGTAGAAACCTTTCGGATTTACTTTCACCTTATTTGCCAAACCAACCTCGTATCTTCTTTTAGCTTTTCTAATCTCTTTAAGATTCCTTTTACATTCTTTATATTCCTCGAGCAATTCCTTTACTCCATGCTGCCTATATCTATTGTAGACATCCCTCTTTTTCTGAACCAAATTTCTAATATCCCTTGAAAACCATGGTGCTCTCAAACCTTTAACCTTTCCTTTCACCCTAACAGGAACATAAAGATTCTGTACCCTCATAATTTCACCCTTAAATGACCTCCATTTCTCTATTACATCCTTCCCATAAAACAACTTGACCCAATCCACTCTCTCTAAATCCCTTCGCATCCCCTCAAAGTTAGCCTTTCTCCAATCAAAAATCTCAACTCTCGGTCCAGTCCTGTCCTTCTCCATAATTATATTGAAGCTAATGCTATTGTGATCACTGGACCCGAAGTGCTCCCCAACACATACATCTGTCAGCTGACCTATCGCATTCCCTAACAGGAGATCCAACACTGCCCCATCTCTAGTCGGTACTTCTATGTATTGTTGCAAAAAACTATCCTGCACACATTTCACAAACTCTAAACCATCCAGCCCTTTTACAGAATGAGCTTCCCAGTCTACGTGTGGAAAATTAAAATCTCCCACAATCACCACCTTGTGTTTACTACAAATATCTGCTATCTCCTTACACATTTGCTCTTCCAACTCACACGCCCCATTAGGTGGCCTATAATACACTCCTATCAGTGTTACTGCACCTTTCCCATTCTTCAATTCCACCCAAATGGTCTCCCTAGAGGAGCTCTCTAATCTATCCTTCTAAAGCACCGCCATAAGATTTTCTCGGACAAGCAATGCAACACCTCCTCCTCTAGCCCCTCCTACTCTATCACACCTGAAGCAACTAAATCCAGGAATATTTAGTTGCCAATCACACCCTTCCTGCAACCATGTTTCAATAATAGCTACAACATCATAATTCCAGGTATCAATCCACGCTTTAAGCTCATCCACCTTTCTTACAATGCTCCTCGCATTAAAATAGATACATTTAAGATACTCTCCATCTCCTCCTCTCTTTCCATCCCTAACAATGCATTCAAATTTATTATCCTTTTCTTTCTTCTCCCCTACATCTTCGGGCTGAGCGCATCCCTTCTCCATCACCTGCCTTTCCTCCCTCACACACTGTCTATTTACTTGCTCCACTGGTGAATTAACCTCCTCTCCTATAGTCTCCTCAAATAGTCTCCCGCCCCCCCATCTTACTAGTTTAAAGTCCGCCCTGTAGCCCTAGCAAACCTCCCCGCTAGGATATTGGTACCCCCCACGATTCAAGTGTAACCCGTCCTTCTTGAACAGGTCACTCCTGCCCCAGAAGAGGTCCCAATGATCCAGAAACTTGAATCCCTGCCTCCTGCTCCAATCCCACAGCCACGCATTCATCCTCCACCTAATTCTATTCCTACTCTCACTGTCGCGTGGCACAGGCAGTAATCCCGAGATTACTACCTTCGCGGTCCTTCTTAACTGCCTTCCTAACTCCCTATACTCTCGTTTCAGGACCTCTTCCCCTTTCCTTCCTATGTCATTGGTACCTACATGTACCACGACCTCTGGCTCTTCACCCTCCCACTTCAGGATATCTTGGACGCGATCAGAAACGTCCCGAACCCTGGCAACAGGGAGGCAAATTACCATCCGGGACTCCCGGTCACCTCCACAGAAACGCCTGTCTGAGCCCCTGACTATTGAGTCCCCTATTACTATGGACCTCTTTCTTCTAACCCTACCCTTCTGAGCTACAGGGCCGTCCTCTGTGCCGGAGGCTCGGCCACTGTCACTCCCACCAGGTAGGCTGTCCCCCCCCCAACAGTACTCAAACACGAGTACTTACTCTCTAGTACCTGACTCTTCCCCTTCCTGACTGTAACCCACCTATCTGCCTCCCGTGGTCCCTGAGTGACCACCTGCCTGTAACTCCTCTCTATCATCTCCTCACTCTCCCTGACCAGGCGAAGGTCATTGAGCTGCAGCTCCAGTTCCCTAACTCGGTCCCTCAGGAGCTGCAGTTCGGCTCACCTGGCGCAGATGTGGACGTCCGGGAGGCTCGGAGACTCCAGGATCTCCCACATCCGACACCGAGAACAACAAGCTGCCCTCACACTCATACCTCCCAAATAACTGAAAATACAAGAACTAAAAGATAAGCCTACTGTGCCCTCTTCCGCCTAAGCCCTCTGAGCCCAAGCCCTACACTCTGCGCCCGGCTCACCCTCTGAGCCCAAGCCCTACACTCTGCGCCCGGCTCACTCCGCTGCCCGCTTCTTAAGGTGGCGTTCTTTATATATCTTCCCTCTTTCCCGGGCCTCCTTCACGCGCCTGCGCAGTCCTGCCTCTCAGAACTCCGATCTGAGAAGCAATTGGACAATTTGAAAATGGCCGCCGCCGCACTTCCTCTCAAGCCTCGCTGTCCTCTTCCAAAAGAGAACTACCTCACTCAGTATCTCCTTTATATATCCTGCACATTCCTTTGCCTATTGTATCTGTCTCCACCACCACCCAGGTAGCACATTCTGTGTAAAACACTTGTCCCACATACCTTTGAAAATACTCCACTTACCCAAAATGCACGCCACTGGTATTAGACACTTCAACACTGGGTAAAAGATAGTCCGTCTACTCTATCCATGCCTCTCAATCTCATAAACCTCCATCAGATCTTCCCTCAGCCTCCATCACTCCAGTGAAAACAAATCCAACCTTTCCAAGCCCACTAGCCCAGATAGCATCCAGGTAAACCTTTTCTACGCCTTCTACAAAGCCTTCACATCCTACCTATGAGGGGGCACCAAAAATAAATGCCTTGCTCCAGATGTGGCCCAAACACAATTTTATAAAGCTGCAACTTCCCAACTCCAACTCAGTTCCTTGGTCAGCTAAGCACCCTATCAACCTGTGTAGCCATTTTCACAGAGCTACGGACATGGACCCCAAGATCTCTATTCATCAAGACCGTTAAGGCTCTTGCCATTAACCGTGTACACTCTCCTTACATCTGATCTCCCATAGCACAATAGCTCACATTTGGCTGGGTTAAACTCCATCTGCCATCTCTTGGCCCAGGTTTGCTATGGCTTCTTTGCCATTCTCCTAAGCTATCCACATCATCAATAATCTGTAGACTAACAGACCTATCCACATTTTCATTGTAGTCCTTATATAGGTCACAAATAGCAGAGGACCCATGTGAAACATCACTAGTCACAGACTAGTCATCGACCACTACCCTCTGTTACTGCTTAAGGAGCAACCAACACAAAACTGGGCACAAAAACAAGAGTGACAATAAATCACAGCTAATTCACCAGTGGTAGAACAGCTTGGGAGGTCCAGAGGCTGAGATGTGCAAAGCAAACAAAGTCCTCCATCCTATCACTGAGAAATGCCACCCCGTCAAGTGAGATGTGCAGGAGGGGTGCCTAGATTGTTTCAAAGTCCGTACCACACATGACTGGGTGAGTGACAGCTGACTGTTAAACAATTCACAGTGCTTCAGTTTATTTTGAAAGTCCTGTCACTTCCAACATCGCCAACAGTAAGCTGCTGGACAATGAGTCTTTTGCTGTTCTCGGGTCTGAGATCCTGCTTCATGTTTTAACTTCCCGGAAGTCCCAGCACAAAGGCAGAGGTGATTTTCATCACTGTAGCTGATGAGATGGTGCACAGGGCACAGTCCAAGCCCACAAGACTGTTCACTGCTCCTCGGGAGACAAAGACTTCTCTCGGGGCTTGGCGGATTTGGCAAGCTTCTTTGTGGCAGTGGTGCCACCCCCCTCCTCCTCCTCCTCCTCCTCCTCTTTCTGCTTCTTCAGCTTGCTCTTGCTCTTGCTTTTGCTCTTGACGGCAGAGAAAGTCATCGAGGCCTTCTTAAACTCCAGTGGGAAGACTCCCAGGTCTCCGTCGAAGCGGTTCTTCACTACTTGCAAGTAACGCTTCCCTTGGCCTGTTACCAACTTCTTGTCCTGAAGGATGAGCACATTGTCAGCCTCCTGGCTGGCCTATAAGTTGGAGGGGAAAACAAAGGGAGAATGATCAGCATCTTCCATCTCCTCATCACAACCTCCCTCTAGCCCACAGAGACCATGAAAACAGGTTCAATCCGATCTCACAGGAGACTGAAGGGTAATTTACGGGTCATATAAAATCATAAGGGGCATAAAGAGAGTGAATGCGCTCAGTCCTTTTCCGAAAGCAGGGGGATCATGAACAAGACTTGCAAGATTGATCTTCTCTTTGGAGCGAAGGACAGTGAGGGGTGATTTGATAGAGGGGTGTAAGATGATAATACACAAAAATAGAATGTACAGCCAGTGCATTTTCTTAAGATGGAAACGGCTAATACAACAGGGCCTGTTCCTATGCTGTACTGTTCTATGTGGTATAGGAGTGAGTGTGTGGAACACACTGTTGGGAGTGGTGTTAGAGGCTGATATATTAGGGACATTTATAAAATGCTTAGTACATGGTTGAAAGAGAAATGGATGCCCATGTGTGAGAGAAGGGATAGATTGATCTTGGAGTAGGTTAAAAGGTCAGCACAACTTTGTGAGCCGAAGGGCCTTCACTGTGCTGTAAATGAGGCAAAACAGGAGCAGGAATTAGTGTGTCGATGACTGACGACTCAAGGGCAAACTGGAATCGGTGCAAGTTGAAAGGCATCAGGGCAGGACAAGCACAGCCATGGGGAACCTTCACCTGCCCAGCCCTACCACCAGACTTGCCTTGGCCGTCCCAAAGATGGAAGCTGTCTGCAACTCCTTTTCATCTTCTTGCTTCCTTGGGTGGATGACCAGAGTCACGTGGCAGCTGTTGTCCGTGGCGAACTTCCGGAACATTCCAATACTGTAATCCTGTGCATGAAACCTAAAGTTGGCAGGAAAAACATCGAACTGTGCAGCACAGTACAGACCCTGCGTACCACAATACAGTGCAGAGTTACTCTAACTCTCCCCTCCCACAAAGCCCTGCACTTTGCATTCATCTATGTGCCTATCTTAGAGTTTCTTAAACGTCCATAACGTGCCTCCCTCTACCAGCACACTCAGCAGTGTGTTCCAGGCACTGACCACACTCTGTACAAAAAAAACCTCTCTGACATCCCCTTACTTTCCTCCAATCACCTCCAAAGTTAATCCTCTGGTATTAGACATTGCTGTCCAGAATCAGAATCAAGTTTAATATCACTGGTGTGTCTTGAAGTTCGTTGTTAGGCAGCAGCAGCTCATTACAGTACGAAATAAAAACTGTCATTATAAGATTAAATTAAATAAGCACAAAAAGAGAAAAACTGAAGAAGTAGAGAGGTAATGTTCATGGGTTCAATGTCCATTCAGAAACCTGATGGCAGATGGGAAGAAACTACTCACAAATTGTTGTGTGCCCTGTACCTCCTTCCTAATGGTAGCAATGTGAAGAGGGCACTGATGGTAGTCCTTAATGATGGATACTACCTTTTCGAGGCATCTTTCCTTAAAGATGTCCTGGATGCTGGGGAGGCTAGAGCCTGTGATGGAGCTGACTGAGTTTACAACTCAGGGAAATGGCACCAGCATTCCACTCTATCCAAGCCTCTGAATATCTTGTACACCTCTGTATCAAGTTGCCTTTCATCCTCCTTCACTCCAACGAGAAAATCCCCAAGCTCACTCCAGGTTCCCTCATGAGCAATGCTAACTATTCCAGACAGATTCTTGCTGAACTTTGCATTCTGGAAGCTTTCAGCTTTACTCTTGTTCAGCTGAAAAGGACCCAAATCCTCCACTGACCTGATTAGACAGTCCCAGACATCTGCTCACCTCCTCCCCTACCTAGCCCACCCTGCTATTCCCCACTCAGGCAAAGCGCAACCCACCTTTCCCAAAACACTGTCCAAACCAGGAGAACAGCTGATAAGGTTCACTCCAGCAGATTAAAGAGGCGAAAGGATCTTCTATTCTTTTGCAAGCTGATATGGCAATTGGATGGGTGCGAGGAGGTGGGATAGGACTGAATATGAGAACTATGACTGGGAACAGTGGAGGCACACGAATAAACTTAAGGATATGTCCACAACCATGGGATTTGGTTTATAGGGCTCGTTCCTGTAGTTAGCTGTTGAGATGGTGCAGAGGGAACAAGGCGAATGGGCATGCTCACCAGCATTCTGCTTCTGACCGCAGCCAGATCAGATGTCCTGGACTTCCCACTGGGCAGAAAAAACAGTGCTACAACCACCGACTCGGACCCCAGCCCTGAGTACCAGCAAGACCGTGAACAGGAAATCTGTCAGCACCGAGGAAACTGTGGAGGTACAGGAGCCTGAACAACTCAGTCACAGCTTCTCCTCTGCCATCGGATTTCTGAACTATACTTGAACACAACACTATCTCACTACTTTTGACTGGTTGCATCTCCAGACAGATCAAAAGATGCTGCAGAGGGTTGTAGACTCAGCCAGCACCACCGAGGACAACTTCAAAGGGTGAAGGCAGCATCCATTATTCAGGAGAACCGCCCTCTTCTCATTCCTCCCATCAGGAAGGAGGCACAGATCCTGAAGACTCACATTCATCGTCTTCACAGAGTGGTGAATCTGTGGAATTCTTTGCCATAGGCTGTTGCGGAGGCCAAGTCTTCATGTATTTTTAAGGCAGAAGTTGATAAGACTCTTGATTGGTCAGGACATGAAGGGATATGGGGAGAAAGCAGGAGATTGGGACTGAGAGGAAAATTGGATCAGACACGATGAAATGGCAGAGCAGACTCGATGGGCCAATTCTGCTTCTACCTTATGGTCTTAGGAACAGCTGCTTCTCCTCTGCTACCAGATTTCTGAATGATCCATGAACACTACCACACCATTTTGCTCTCTCTGCACTACTTTTTTAAAAAAATCTTATTGTAACTGATGAGTCCTTTTATGTATTGGACTGGACTGACAATAGGTGAAACCTGGTGATATGGAAGGTGGGTGGGAGGAGGTAATGAAGAAGCTGCCAGTTTGTCCTCCTTCCCTTCCCACCACCACCTTATCTGGCTTCCTCTCCCTTCTTTTCCAGTCCTGATGAAAGGTCCCAGCCCAAAACATCAACTGCTTATTCCTCTCTGTAGATGCTGCCCGACTTGCTTGATTCCTACAGCACTGGCAGAATCCCGTGTTTGTAATTTTAAAGTAAGTGCCTCCTATGCTGTTCCTGCCCCACTACTGTGTAAAGCTTTTCGGTTTATTACAGGGAGAGGGGGAAGTAAGTGGTGAAGCCCAGTGGAAGAATGGACAAGTTTTTTTTTTAAATATTCATTTCCAGGACATGGGGATTGTGAGCAAGACCAGCACTTGCTCCTCTTGAGGAGACAGAGGTGAATAGCTGTCCAGTAATCAAGTGTAATTACAGAGCCTGTATTACGTCCTTGTTATCACACTCACAAAATGGCTTACACTTTAATTAAAAAGAGAACTTACTTGTCAGCAGAATGGTATTCCTGCCCCATCATGAACTGTAGATTATCTATAACGACATGGCTGATGTCATACATGTATACTGCATGCTGCATAGTGTTGATGACTGACCTGGGCAGCAGAGAGACAGATTCTGTTAGTCACCAGTCCACACAGCGCTTCTCAGTAACATTGATAAGACCTAGAACAGAAATTGCAATGCATTTGAAAGCCCAAAGAGGCTCAGTGACCCTTTGAACTGTTCCTAATTTCACTGCACACCTTTTGCAATGTAGCTGCGATTTCTCACCCTCAATGCAAACCAAAAGCTGCGATTCAAACTCAGTTTGCCTACAAGTTAGATTCAGCGGCCACTTTACTTGATACATCTGCTCATTAATGCAAATATCTAAACAGCCAATCACATGACAGCAACTCAATCCATAAATGCTTGCAGACATGGTCAAGAGGTTCAGTTGTTGTTCACACCAAACATTAGAATGGGGAAGAAATGTGATCTGAGTGACTATGACTGTGGAATGACTGCCTATCTCAGAAACTGCTGATTTCCAGGGAGTTTCATGCACAACAGTCTAGAATTTACAAAGAATGGCAAGAAAGCAAAAAAAATTAAGTGAGTGGCAGGTCAGAAGAGTCTGCCAGACTGGTTCAAGCTGACAGGAAGGTGACAGCAACTCAAATAACAATGTGTTACAACAGTGGTGTGTCGAAGAGCATCTCTGAATGCACAACACATTGAATGCTGAAGTGGATTACAGCAGAAGCCCACACTGGGTTCCACTCCAGGACCACTAATAGATTTATAACACCATGAGACCTCGGAGCCAAATCCAGTTCGACATTCCATCATGACTTACCCCTCACAACCCCATTCTCTTGGCTTCTCGCTGTAACTTTTGACACCACCCTGGCTAATCAAAAACCTATCAAACTCTGCTTTAAATATACCCAGTGACTTGACTTCCATAGCCGCCTGTGGCAATGAATTCCACGGATTCACTACCCACTGGCTAAAAGAAATTGCTCCTCATCGCTGTTCTAAAGTCTTTCTATTCTGAGGCTGTGCCCTCCGGTCCTAGACTCACCCAATATAGGAAACATCCTCCTTACATCCACTCTATTGAGGTCTTTTGATATTCAATAGGTTTCAATCAGATCCCCTCTCAATCTTCTAAACTCCAATGAGTACAGGCCCAGAGCTTCTCATGTTAACCCCTTTGTTGCCAGAATCATGCTCGTGAACTGCCTGTAGACGAGAGCTTCACAAGCTGGGGTCCACAGACCCCTTGGTTAATGATAAGGGTCCATAGCATAGAAAAGGTTGGGCAACCCAGCTCTAGACACTCTCCAATGCCAGCATGTCTTTTCTTAGATAATAGCCCAAAACTTCTCACAATACAGCAAATGAGGCTTCACTAGCATCTTACAAAGCCTCAGTATTAGACACTTCCTTGTATTCTAGCTCTATTCAAAATGAATGCTAACATTGCATCTGCCTTCCTTGGCACTGAAAAGTTTTCCTTTAAGAAACCCTGCATGAGGATTCCCAAATCCCTTTACATCTGATTTTTTAATATTCTCCAGTCTATCCTTTTATTCCTTTAACCAGAATACATGACTACACTATATTCCATCTTCCATTTTGTCCATTCTCCCAATCTATCCAAGTCCTTCTGCAAACTCCCTAGATTCTCAACATTACCTGCTCCTCCACCTATCTTCACACTGTCTGCAAACTTGGCCACAAAGCCATCAATTCAGTCTGTCATCCAAATCATTGGCATGCAATGTGAAAAGTAGTGGTCCCATCATGGACCCGAGGAACATCACTGGTCACTGGCAGCCAAGCAGAAAAGGCCCCTTTTATTCCCACTCTTTGCCAGTCAGCCTATCTTCTACCCATGCCAGTATCCTTCCTGAAATACCAAGGGCTCTTATCTTGCTGCACCTTGTCAGAGCCATTCTGAAAATCCAAATAAACAACATCTACTGACTCTCCTTTGTCTGTCCTGTCTGTTATTTCAACATATTTGTCAGGCAAGATATCCCCTTATGGAAACCATGCTGTCTTTGGCCTATTTGATCATGCGCCTCCAAGAACCCCGAAACCTCATCCTTAATTGTGGACCCAACCACTGAAGTCAGGGTAACTAACCTACAAGTTCCTTTCTTCTGCCTCCTTCTTGAAGAGTGGTGTGATATTTGCAATTTTCCAGTCCTCTGAAACCATGCCAGAATGAATTGATTCTTGAAAGATCATTACTAATGCCTCCACAATCTCTTCAGCTTCTTCTTTCAGGACCCATCCAGACCAGGTAACTTATCTACCTTCAGACCTGTCAGTTTCCCAAACACCTTCTCCCTAGCAACTACACTCACTTCTGCCCCCGGACACTCCCCAATTTCTGGTATACTGCTAGTATCTTCCACAATGTGGATGCAAAATTCCTATTGTTTGTCTGCATTCCCCCCAACAGCTCCTACTCATGAAGATATCGGTCCCCCTTGGGTTCAGGTGTAACCCACCCTTTTTGTACAGGTCATACCTTCCCCAGGAAAGATCCCAATGATCCAGAGATATGAAACCCTGTTTCCTGACAAGCATACATCTGCCAAATCATCCTGTTCTTTTAAACATAGAAAATAGAAATCTTCAGCACACTTCAGGCCCTTTGGCCCACAATGTCATGTAACCTACTCTAGAAACTGCCTAGAATTTCCCTACCACATAGCCCTCTATTTTTCTTAGCTCTATGTACCTAACTAAGAGTCTCTTAAAAGACTCTATGGTCTTTTAAAAGACCCTAAAGGGTCTGCAACATCAATAAGTTCTGAGGACTGCCATATATACACACACACACACACACACACATTCCTTCAATCTACAGAACTAGTTTCCACTTCCAGTATCTGTTCTTTCTTATCAGTGTTATGTGCTTTAGGCGCCATTCATTGCAGTACTGTGTGGATATTGTAACATATCGTAACCAATATTGGGTTGTTTCTGTGCATTTCCTATAGAAATGGAATCTGTTTCTCAGGAATAGCCTGATACCCACTGATTTCCTGTCCTAATATCTCAGAACATAGCTTGCCCAGGAAGTGCTGAACTAATTAAGGGAATGACACCTAATCCCTCTTACCTGCACAGGGTCCAAATCTTTCCATTCAGCTGCACATTTATGTGCCTAAAACCCTTAAATGCTTCCATTGGATCCACCTCCAGCACCCCCCGCCACCCCCATGAAGCACGGTCCAGAACCCACCACTCTCTTGTGTAAAAATAAACAGACAAGCACACCTCCCTCTCTCACTTAAAATACACATCTTCTAGCGTTGACATTTTGACCATGCGGAAAAAAGATACTGGCTGTCTACTCCATTTATACCTCACATTATTGTATCAAGATACTGGCTGTCTACTCCATCCATGTCTGGCATAACTGTATCAAGATACTGGCTGTCTACTCCATCCATGTCTGGCATAACTGTATCAAGATACTGGCTGTCTACTCCATCTATGCCTCGCATTATTGTATCAAGATACTGACTGTCTACTCCATCTATGCCTCGCATTATTGTATCAAGATAATGACTGTCTACTCCATCTATGTCTGGCATTATTGTATCAAGTTCTATTAGGACTTTATCAGTTTCTGCCACTCCAGAGGAAACAAAACAAGTTTGCCCGACCTTTCCTCATAGCACAAGCCTCTAACCCGGGCAGCATCCTAGTAAACCTCTTCAGCACTCCCTCCAAAGCCTCCACACCCTTATGCAACTTCTAGCGTTGACATTTTGACCATGCGGAAAAAAGATACTGACTGTCTACTCCACCTATGCCTCGCATTATTGTATCAAGATACTGACTGTCTACTCCCTTGAACTGATGCAGCCTAACCTGAGCTTTATACAAACACAACATAACTTCCTGATTGGAAGTCGATGCCCTAACTAATAAAGGCAGGTACGTTTTCATTACCCACCGTAAACTTGTAAGACTGCTTTCAGGGAGCTACAGACTTGGACCCCGAGATCCCTCTGTGCTTTAAAAGAGAGATTAGCTTTAACTGTCACATGTACATTGAAACAGAGTGAAATGTGTCGTTTGTGATGAGCTGGGGCAGCCCTCCAAGTGTTGGCTATTCTCCTGGCCCAACCTAGCAAGCCCACAAATTACTGACCCTAACTAGTACGTGTTTGAAATGTGGGAGGAAATCCTCCTGGTCACAGGGAGAACATACAAAGCTCCATACAGATAGTGGTGGGAACTGAACGTCAATCCTCCCATCACTGGCAATGGAGAGCACTATGCTAACCCACTGTGTTACTGTGCCACCCTGTTTAAGAGTCCTGTCATTAGCTATGTACTTTCCCCTTTACGTCTGTCTCTTTTGTTTGACAAGGCCCCAGGGACAGTCTCTCTCTCTCTCTAAACATTGCCATACAGGTACAAGTTGTTACTGTCTCTGTCAGGTACTTCACTTGATGCTCTGCTGCCCATGGAACGTCATGAAGAACAGATGCAGGTTCTCGAACTTGTCAGCCCACTCGTCGTAGCTGTCCAGCTGATCGTCCAGGCGCTGCATCGCAAACTGAGTCAGCATGATCTTGGCCAGCCGGACATTGCTGATCTCGAAGCTTCCCCACAGGGTGCTCACCCCTTGGATGCAGAGGTCCAGGGCATACTCGCTGATCAGGGTGGTCTTCCCGCTGCCCGTTGGACCTGTTTGCAGGAACAAGACAGGTGGTTAGAACGCGCCCAGCACAGGGCCACTGGTTACCTGACCCCTGCCACAGTGAGCTACAGAGAACTCCAACAACTCAGTGGCTGGAGACATGAACAGCAGAGTTAGCTGTGCTCCCACTTCATCCCAGTGTGGTAGCAAGGGAGCACAAAATCAAAGCCGCGCTTGTTGTGTGCAGTCAACATTTCCGTTTCCTGCTCACATCAGCTGTGAAATGGAAAGCAAAGACCACTTTAGACGATTGCAAGCCTCAGTAGAGCAGCCAATATAATCAAAGAGCCCACCTATCCCAGACATTTTCTCCTTGCCCCTCTCCAAATGGCTGAAAGCACCAACCACCAGGCTCAAGAACAGCTTCTACCCCACTGTTAGCAGACTTTGAATGGACCTCTTGTATAATTTAGACTCTTGGCCTCACAATCTGCATCATTATGATCGTGCAATTTATTGTTTACCTGCACTGCACTCTCTGTAGCTGCTAGACCTTATTCTGCTTTGGTATTGACTTACCCTGTTCAACCACAATGCACGGTGCAGAGACCTGATCTGTGTGAACTGTGTACGGGACGAGCTTTTCACTGTATCTCGGTACCTATGACAGTAATAAACTACAACCTTCCTGAATTCCTTCATGGGGTGTGGTATTTCTCACAAAGACCAGCATTAACTGCCCCGGTGAATGTAAAATTGACATAGTGAAGGAGCCTCAACACAGTCTTCAGCTACCTCAGGATACTTCCAGTGTTAGCTAACTTAACTGTAAAGAGTTTGGTCAAAATTGGGATGTTTTCTCTAGAACATCAGAGGCTGCATCTGTGGGGGATCTGATGAAAGAATATAAAATTAAGTGAGGCATAAATAGTCAGAGTCTCTTCTCCCCCGGGTAGGAAACATTAAGTTCAAGAGAGTGTTTCTTTACGGTGAAAGCAGGAAGGAAATTTACTTGGTAAGGCTTTGGTTCACATGGGGAATGGCAGATGCCTGGAGCACACTGCCAAGGGAAGAGCTGGAAACAGAGACAGTAGCATTCTCATTTAGATAGGCACATAAACAGGAAGATCAGCAGTTTAAACTGGCCCATGGTCAGCACAGACAATGCGGAGTAAAGTGCTGTATGTCTACTGCAAGGTCAAGGGTTAAAGATAAAAGGTGAAATGTTTAAGGGGAACATGAGGGGAAATTTCTTCACTCAGAGGGTGGTGAGAGTGTGGAATGAGCCGCCAGCAGAAGTGGTGGGTGTGGGTTCGATTCCAAGATTTAAGAGAAGCTCGAATTGATAAATGGACAGGAGTGGTAGAGAGGGCTACAGTCCAGGTACTGTTACCTGATTCCATGTTCTAAGCTCCTTGTAAGCAGTAAAATGTATGGACTTGAGGGGAGGACTCAGCCAGTTCCATCATGGTTCCAGCTTTCTTCCACAATTAAGGATGTGTGTCAGGAAGACAACATCCATCACTGAGGATCCCACAGTGCCCTTTTCTCAACGCTGCCATCAGGCAGGACATACAGGACTGTGAAGGTACACAACTCAAGATTCAACAGCAATTTCTTCTCCACTGCCAACAGGTTCTGGAATAGAGCTGAAAATTTTACCTCAGATTGTATTTCCCTCAAGTTGCAGTCCTACTTTCAAATCTCTTGCTATCTTTTCTTTCAGTTATTCCTGACGAAGGGTCTCGGCCCGAAACGTCGACAGTGCTTCTTCCTATAGATGCTGCCTGGCCTGCTGTGTTCCACCAGTATTTTGTGTGTGTTGCTTGAATTTCCAGCATCTGCAGATTTCCTCGTGTTTGCAGTAACATTATGTTATTTTCGTATAGTTTGTCATGTAGGTTGTGGGCAATTTATAGTTTATGTTACGTTTGTAATGTACTGTGGTGCTGCTGCTGCAAAAAGCTAATTTTCATGCCATTTTTATCCAGAGTATATATATATATGTCCATAACAGTAAACTCAAACTTGAACACACATTCAGTCTGGTTGCTGCCCTAATGCAGGAAGGGCAACAGCTAATCTGAGCACAGCAAGTGCCCACAAACGAACGAGATAAATGGCCAAGGGAGTCCTACCACACACTAAATGCTGAAGGAACTCAGCAGACAGGCAGCATCTAGAGGCCAGAATAAAAATTTGCGCAAGGGGTGGGGGAAGAAAAGCTGGTCTCCAGAGATGCTGCCTGACATGCCGAGTTCCTCCACCACTTTGTTTGTGCTGTTCTAGGTTCCAGCATCTGCAGAACCTCGTGTTCACATTATACTCTGAACGAGAGATTCTGCAGATCCTGGAAATCCAGAGTGACACACAAAAAATGCCGGAGGAATTCAGCAGTCAGGCAGCATTGAGTCCTGGTGAAGCCTGGAACGCCAGCTGTTTATTGGACTCCATGGATTTGGCTTGGCTGAGCTCTTCCAGCATTCTGTGTGTGGTATTGCCTTTCCCTTTGTACTCTCCCTAAGTGCTTACAGTTTTTACACTGACCTGTACAGATGGCTGATATCACTGTATTCCAGTACTTGCAACAATAATGAACCAAAGGAAGCTGAATAAATTGGGAATAATATTGGTTTATCAGTGCCATGTGTACGGAGGTGCAGTAAAAATCTTTAGACACAAGAGATTCCGTAGATACCACAAAACCTGGGCAACACAAAGTGCTGGAGGAAGTCAAGTCAAGCAGCATAGAGCCAGAACGCTGTAGCACAGAGACAGGGCCTTCATCCCATTTTGTCCATGCCTCACGTACCTCTGCCGCCCACATACTTAACCAGACTCCTCTTAAACACAATCAAATCTCCATCCACTGGCAGCTCATTCCAAACTTGCACCACCTTCTGAGTGAAGTTCCCCCTCAGGTTCCCCTTGAACATTTCACCTTTCACCCGTGACCTCTTGCTTTAGCTTCACCCAACTCAATGGAAATAGTCTGGCATTTTCACCACAGCTGCACCCTCATAACTTTGTATTCCTCCATCAAATCTCCATTCATTCTTCAATACTCAAGGGATAAAGTCCTAATCTATTCAACCTTTCCCTGTCACTCAGAGCCTGGCAACATCTGTACTCTTTCAATCTTGCTGATACCTTTCCCGTAGTTAGGTGATGAAATAGTTGACGTTTCATTTCAGGGGGAGACCCTTCATCGGAACTATGTGACTGCTTATTCCCCTCCGTAGATGCTGCCTGACCTGCTGGAGTCCTCCTGTATTTTGTGCACATAGCTCACGAGATTTGCACCGTTTGCAGAACCCCCTGTGAAATCCCTAGCGGTGGCTACCTGTGAACACCGTCAGCTCCCCTTTGCGATGACCCTTGAGGATCTTGTTGAGGTCGGGGAACCGCTGCCACTTGACGCCGGAGATCTGTTCGGTGTTGGCCAGCTCCCCGAACACGTCGTCCCGCAGCTGCCGGAAGGAGACAATGGATTTGTGGCTGGCGGAGACGGCCCCCTTCACGATCTCGTCCAGGTTGATGCCGGCGGCCAGGGCCTCGAGAGGGCAGGGCTGGCCCTCACCAGGTCGCACCAACCAGCAGCGTTTCACGCCCAGCTTGCGCGCGAAGATCTTGGAGGCCTCCCAGGCCAGGAGGTCACCGCCCAGCCACAGAACCACCTTCCGGAACTGCTCCAGGTAGGGGAGAAGGGCCGGGGGCAGGCAGCTGACGCCCCGGGGCAAGGAGACGCAGGGCTTTCCCGTGGCAGACACCACGGCCAGGCAGTCAGTCTCACTTCCAGTCAGGACAAGGGTAGTGTCCTTCCTGGTCAGCAGGTGGAGCCCGAAGAGGTTATTGTAATCACTTGGCTTAGGCAGGGTGGTGGCGATGTAGTGCACCTTCTGGCCGTCCTGCTTGGCCGAGAGCAGCTTCACCCCCCTCAGTCTCAAGTCCCTCCAGCTGAACCAGGGAAACACCAGGCTCTTGGCTGGCCTGAAGTACTTCACACCCAGTTTCTTCAGCGTCTGCATGCTGACTTTGGAGATGCCAAACATGGTTTTGACCAACAGGACTTCCTCCTCCTCCTCCATGTCGGGGAAGTTCTCGGCTTTGGTCCAGATCTCCTGCATCTCCCTCAGGTCCATCTCCTGGGCACAGAGCTCCCGATCGTTCTCCGGCACCCTCAGCAGGACATCTGGGTCCAGGCTGTCCAACCCCTCCTTCTGCATTACCTCTAGGCAGTCCTGGAATTCTTCCCAGCTGCCCTCCAGCAGAGTGCTCTTGCACAGGAACTGCCCTGTGGTCTTGTCGATGAACAGGGAGAAGGACTCCTTCTCCACCCCAGCCGAGTCCAGTGCCTTTCCCACAAATGGGCTGGGGATGTGGAGGCAGCTGTAGCCGTCGTTGAAGGGGATGCCCTTGGCCCGGAGGTACTGCCGAATCTCAGTCACTGTCACTACCGGGGAGAAAGGGTCAGCCTCTGCTCTGGAACTCCTGCTACCGCTGCAGAAACCAAGGGGAGTCGCAGTGCTCAGAGGGGCTACGGATCCTGGCCGCCCCCACCGGACGTCCTGCCACTTTGGCTGCCCAGCCGGCCACTGGCACGCCACCTCCACCGCAGTGCAACCTTGTCGCCAGACAGACAGCCCTCTTGAGAGGCTGGGAAGAACTCTGTGTGTGCAGCGATGCAAGCAGAACATGGCACCTGTTTAAGAAAGGAGGGTAGTTATCAGTTGAGAAAGCACCAACAAGGAACCAAGATGCTTCAAACAACCCCTCCTCCTCCTTCCCTTTCTTCCATTGTTCACTCTTTCTTCAGCCCTGTCTGTACCCCTTCCACCATTCACCTCCCAACTTCTTGCTTCATCACCCCACTATATCACCTGGTTGCCCCCCCCCCCCTCCCAACTTCTTATTCTGGACTCATTTTCAAAGATTCTTTACGTTGTTTTCATTATTATTAGTTTATGTGAGCAGTACATCGTCTTTTTGTACATTGTGTTACTGTAGAGCTTTTCAAAAATTCTATTTTTTTTCTTGTAAATGCCTACAAGGAAATGCATCCCAAAGCAGCATATGGTAACATATGTACTTCGTAATGATTTTACTTTGACTGATGGCTTCTACCCCCTTCCTTTCCAGTCCTAATGAAGGGTTACAGCCTGAAATGACTGTTCTATCCCGAGATACGTAGGTCAGAAAATATGCAAATAATGACCACTCAAAGTGGTGAAGAACCTTTTCCAAAATGAGGTGCAGGTTTCCCCCCACTATCCAAAGGTACAGCGTTCCTATTAGTAAGCTGGAATGTCATAAAGTGAAGAAGCAATTACCATGTATTTATATGGGAAAAATTTGTGAGCGTTCGCAGACCCAAAAAATAACCTACCAAATCATGCCAAATAACACACAAAATCTAAAATAACAGTAACATATAGTAAAAGCAGGAATGATCTGTTAAGTACACAGCCTATATAAAGTAGGAATACTTTTCTGCAATTGTTGCAGCACTGACCACTGTAGCAACAATCTCATGCAAGCGCTCTCGGCAGAAGCACTCTCTCTAGTAATCTTTAAGCTATGAAGCTACCAAATAACACATAGAAATACACAGCCTATATAAAGAAGAAATAACGTGCGTCCAGTGTAGTTTCGCTGACTGAAATTGGGAAGACAGTAAGCACACTGATGATGGTGTGTTAGGCTGAGTCGTCGTAGATTGGGGTGGTGGGACACTTGGGTGTCATCTCATCATCGTCTGTTTCCATCAGGGCAGGCAGGTCACCTTCTTCTATGTCTGCCTGCTTTGATGTTGAAGGTCAAGGTTTGTCGTCTGCTGTGGCTGATATGGAAGGCTTGAAAAACGACAGTATGCTGGACTGCTTAGCCTTGCGCATTTTTCTATCATAGACTTCTTCGTAAGCACTCAAACCATCCTGCAAATATGCCCTAAACTTACATACTCTTTCAAAATTAAAGTCATACTTTTCTGTAATCATTGCAGCGTTGTCAATCGCAGCAAAAATCTCATGCAATTGCTTCACGTTCAGTTCCTGGACGACTTCACTTTCAGGCAATATGCTACTGCGTTCGGTTTCAATTGTTATCCTTTCCTCTTTATCAGCTCTTCATCTGTCAGTTCTTGGTCATGGGATGCCAAAACCTCTTCAACATCATCTTCGTCAACTTCCACAAACCCTTAGCCAAACTCACTAAGTCCCTACTTCATTCACCACGATCAAAACACTTTATTATGTCTAGTTTTACACTAAGTATAACATCCTTTCTCGCTCTTTTAGGCTTTTCCAATACCTTAGAACTCATCTTGCTAATGGATGCACAAAATAAGTCGACATAAAGTACAGATGCTCACAGGCGTGTTTAAGCAATGCTGGCTAGAATGCAGTTCTGGGGAGGAGCTTGGCTGCTAAGGGGCGCACACTGCCTTTTTTCATAACAGTGAAAACATCTTCTGTTAGCGAAAACAGGTAACTAATGTAGGTCTTTCACAGACCTGATCACAGGACAATTTATAATGACCAATTACCCTATTAACCAGAACATCTTCAGACTGTGGGAGGAACCAGGAGCACCCAGAGGAAACCCATGCGGTCAAGGGAAGAATATATGAACTCCTCACAGGCAGTGGTGGGAATTGAACCGGGGTCGCTGGACTGTACAGTGCTGCGCTGACCATGCTACCCTGCTGCCTAACACTACATGAAATTCCAGGTGAACAAAAACTATTGCACTCACCAGTTGTAGATGAACTGCAATTACGTAAGGGTTACACAACAACTAACTTCTGCACAATTCTGTATTTTTTCCCAAATAAATAGTAAATGTGTTGTTTCGTGAATCCTTAATTAACAGATTATTGTTTTGCAATGAGGGAGGTGTTATCAGAGTCAAAGTAAAGTTGTGTATATTTCACTACATACCCCCTTAGATTTATTTACTTACAGACATTTACAAGAAATTAAAGAAATACCTTAAGACCACAAGATATAGGAGCAGAATTAGGTCATTTGGCCCATTGAGTCTGCTCTGCCATTTCATCATGGCTGATCCTCCCAGCCCAAATCTCCTGCCCACTCCCATGTCCCTTCATGCTCTGACCAATCAAGAATTTATCAACCTCTGCCTTAAATATACATAAAGATTTGCCCCTCACAGGTGACTGCGGCAAAGAATTCAACACCCTCTGACTAAAGAAATTCCTCATCTCCATTCTAAAAGGACACCCCTCTATTCTGAGGCTGTGTCCTCTGATCTTAGATTCTCCCCTATGGGAAACATCCTCTCCACAACCACTCTATCACGGCCTTTCACCATTTGATAGTTTTCAATTATGTCACCCCCCATTCTTCTGAATTCCAGTGAATACAGGCACAGAGCCATCAAACACTCTTCATATGAGAAGCCGCTCAACCCTGGAATCATTTTCGTAAACCTCCTCTGAACCCTCTCTGGTTCCATCACATCCTTTCTAAGATAGGGGCCCAAAACTGCTCACAATGCTCCGAGTGAGGTCTCAGCAGTGCTTTATAAAGTCTCAACATTACATCCTTACTCTTATATTCCAGTCCTCTTGAAATAAATGCTAACATTGCATTTGCCTTCCTAACCACTGACTCGACCGGCAAGTTAACCCCTAGGGAATTCTGCTCCCAAGTTCCTTTGCTCCTCAGATTTTTGTATTTTCTCTCCATTTAGAAAATAGTCAACCCTTTCATTTCTTCCACCAATGTGCATGACCATGCATTCCCCACATTGTATTCTGTCTGCCACTTCTTAGCCCATACTCCTAATCTGTCGGTCCTTCTGTAGCCTCTCTACTTCCTCAAAACTACCTGCCCCTCCACCTATCTTCATATCGTCTGCAAACTTTGCAACAAAGCCATCAATTCCATCATCCAAATCATGAACTTATAATGTAAAAAGAATCAGTTCCATCACAGACCGCTGTGGAACACCACTAGCCACCGTTACCCAACCAGAAAAGGATCCCTTTATTCCCACTCTCCTGTAAATCAGTAACTACTTTATCCATACTAGAATCTTTCCTCATATGTGGTACCTTGTCAAAGGCCTTCTGAAAATCCAACTACACAACATCCACTGATTCTTCTTTGTTTATCCTGCTTGTAATTTTTTCAAAGAATTGCAACAGATTTGTCAGACAGGATTTTCCCTTGAGGAAACCATGCTGACGATGGCCTATTTATCACGAGCCTCCAAGTACCCTGAGACCTCACCCTTAATAATTGACTCCAACATCTTCCCAATCACTGAGGTCAGACTAACTGGCCTGTAATTTCCTTCTTCTGCCCCTCTCCCTTCTTGAAGAGTGGAGTAACATTTGGAATTTTCCAGTCTTCTGGAACCATTCCAGAATCTGGTGATTCTTGAAAGATCATTACTAATGCCTTTACAATCTCTTCAGCTACCTCTTTCAAAACCCTGGAGCATATATCTTCTGATTCAGGTGACTTATCCACCTGCAGACCTTTCAGTTTCCCCAAGAACCTCTTCTCTAGTTATGGTAGCTTCACACACTTCGTAACCTTGTCACCTGGAGCTTCCACCATACTGTTTGTGTCTTCCACAGTGAAGACTGATGCAAAATACTTATTACATTCATCCACTACTTCCTTGTCCAGCATCGTTTTCCAGTGGGACAGTATCCATTCCTGCCTCTCTTTTATTCTCCGTATCTGAAGAAACTTTTGGTATCCTCTTTAATATTACTGGCTAGCTTACTGTCATATTCCAACTTTACCTTTTTAAACAACTTTTTAGGTGCCTTGTTGGTTTTTAAAAGCTTCCCAACCCTCTAACTTCTCACAATTTTTTGCTCTATTTATCATATGCCCTCTCTTTGGCTTTTATGGCTTCTCGCCAGCCATGGCTGTGTCATCTTGCCTTTAGAATACTTTTCAAGACCTGTGTGTCTTCAGAGTAGCTCAATGGATATGATTAAATATTCCCGTCTCAGCCGGCTACAGCTGAACCACAACTGCACCCAAGGTCTGTATGTTTAGTAAAGATGTTTTAATATGATTGAACAATCTATCGCTGGTTAAAATTGATGGAAATAATGCCGATTGTGGCTGTACTTCCTGTTGGAAACGTGGTTGTTGCTCGGGACTACAAGGAAAGAAATGTTTTCAACTCCCAATACCGACGATACTGCTAACAAACATACAATCTCTGGCAAATAAAACTGACGATCTGAGAGCCAGGGTGCTGTATCAGGCGTGCATCCTCTGCATCACAGAATCCTGGTTAACCCCTCTGTACTGGACATAGTGATTCAGATTGATGGGTTCACTATACACAGTCAGGATAGGATCTGTCACGTCCCTCAAAAGCAGAGGTGGTGGTGTATGGCTCATTATCAACTCCTATTTGCACACAAAAGTATCAGTGATTTCCCAATTCAGCTCACCAGACTTGGAATATTCAGCAATTCAGTGCCATCCATTTTACCAGCCGTAGGTTTCTACGATCATTTTGGTAGCAGTGTACGCTCCACCTCAGGACAATGTCAAACAGGCTGTGGGTGATCTGAGCTACGGGATCAACATACACAGAGCAGCGCACCCCGACACCTTCACTATCATTTTGGGGGATTTTAACCAGGCCAGCCTGAAAAAACTCACTAAACAATCACCATCAACAAATCACCTGCAGTACCAGAGGAAATAACACGCGGGTCCACTGTTACACCACCGTCAAGAGCACTTACTGTGCTGTTCCCCTCCCACACTTTGGAAAGTCTGCCCACCTGGCTGTACTTCTACTCCCTGAGTATAGGCAGAGACTGAAGACTGCAGCATCAGAGGTGAGGACCAAGAAGGTATGAACAAGGGATGCACAGGAGCGCCAACAGGGCAGCTTTGAATCAGTGGACTGGACTGTATTCAGGGATTCATCATCAAATCTGGAGAATATGCTGCAGTTGTTACCAACTCCATTAAAGCTTGTGTGGATGAGTGTGTGCCTACAAAAACTTGCTGTACAATCCCAAACCAAAAGCCGTGGATGAACCAGGGGGTTCGACGTCTGCTGAGATCTAGTCAGAATTTCCACCTGCTGCAAAAAGGGCAACAATTATACCAGTGCCTAAGAAGAGTAGTGTGGGCCTGAATGACTATCATCCAGTAGCACTCACACCTAGTGATGAAATGCCTTTGAGAGGTTGGTCACTGTTCAACTGAACTCCTGCCTCAGCAAGGACCTGCACCCACTGCAATTTGCCTATCGCCACAATAGGTCAGCTGCAGATGCAATCTCAATGGCTTTTCACACCGCCTTAAATCACCTGGACAATACAAACACCTGTGTCAGGATGCTGTACATTGACAATAGCTCCACAGTTAATACCATCATTCCTACAGTCCTGATTAATAAGCTACAGAACCTGAGCCTCTGTACCTCCCTCTGCAACTGGATCCTCAACTTCCTAACCAAAAGACCACAATCTGTGTGGATCAATATGAGTATCTCCTGACAATCAACACTGGCGCAAGTCAGGAGGGTGTGCTTGGCCCACTGTTTTTCCCTCTCTATACCCATGACTGTGTGGACAGGCACAGCTCAAGTGTCATCTATAAATTTGCTGACAATACAACCATTGTTGGAAGAATCTCAGATGGAGATAAGAGGGCATACAGGAGTGAGATATACCAGCTAGCTGAGTTGTGTCGCAGCAACCACAACGTCAGTAAGACCAAAGAGCTGATTGTGGACTTCAGGAAGGGTAAGATGAAGGAACACACACTTGCAGGACTCTCAGTACCAGTAACTGTGGTGTTAACTGTTCAGGCTAACAAAATGGTCTCTCTGTATAGTTATAATAAAATGGCTTCTCTGTAATGTTATTTAATGCTGTAATGAGTTTCTGTATCTGGTATGTTTGGGTTATGACTGCCGATAAGGGGGGAACTAATCAATGGAGAATTGTTATGCTATCTTGTATGTGTAAGCTGAGCGGGAGTTCACGGTCTTTTTCGGGAGGAGAGCAAGGAGGACGGACATGTGAGGAGCGGACAGCGGTTCCAGAGCTACGGATACTGGACGTCGGCGGTTCGGACGGTGGCCGAAGGCTCGGAAGGTCGTTGTGGATGGAACCGGAGCCGTGAGCTCCAACGTATTAAAATATGTGCACAAACTGATAAACTTATTGATTTGGAGCCTTTAGGTTATCTGTTTCTACTAACCCATCACTAAGAAATAACTATAAAGTTGCAATTATTTACTCGCTTTGGTGTATTGTCTGGTATTCGTGTCCGAGCGTGTACTGGGGGGGGGCATTACACCATATTTACACTGAAGTATCACACTACTGGCGGGGCGACAGCAGTTCACCCTAGGCAAATGGGGGTAAGTTGGGGGCTACACACCTGTCCTCATCGAGGGATCACAAGTGGAGAGAGTGAATTCCTGGGTGTCAAGATCTTGGAGGATCTAACCTGGTCCCAACATATCAATGCAGCTATAAAGAAGGCAAGACAGCAGCTATATTTCATTAGGAGTTCGAGGAGATTTGGTTTGTCACCTAAAACATGTTGCATTACTGTCTGCTATGGAGTGGGGGGCTAATGCACAGGATTGTAAGAAAATAGACAAAGCTGTAAAATTAGTCAGCTCCATCTTGGGTACTAGCCTCCACAGCATGACCTCCATCGCCCAGGACACACCCTCTTCTCATTATTACCATCAGGTAGGAGGTACAGAAGCCAAAAGGCACACACTCAGCAGTTCAGTAATAGCTTCTTCCCCTCTATCATCCGATTCCTAAATGAACAACGAACACTACCTCACTTTTTTTTATATTATTTCTGCTTTTCACTGTTTTTAATTTAACTAGTTACTATATATACAGTGCCTATAAAAGTATTCAACCCCTTGGAAGTTCTTATGTTTTATTGTTCTACACCATTGAATCAGTGGATTTAGTTTGGCTTTTTTTGACACCAATCAACAGAAAAAGACTTTTGTGTTAAAGTGAAAACTGATCTCTACAAGGTGATCTAAATTAATCACAAATATAAAACACAAAATAATTGATTGTTCAAGTTTTCACCCCCCTTTAATATAACACACTGAATCATCACTGGTGCAACCAAAGGTTTTAGAAGTGACATAATTAGTTAAATAGAGATCACCTGTGCACTGTCCAGGTGTTTCAATTGATTGTAGTAAAAATACACCCTTGGTCAGAAGGTCCAACTGCTGGTGAGTCAGTATCCCGGCAAAAACTTCACCATGAAGACAAAAAGAACACTCCAAACAACTCCACAAAAAGTCTATTGAAAGCACACAAGTCAGGAGATGAATACAAGAAAATTTCCAAGTCACTTGGAGAACAGTTAAGTCAATCATCAAGGAATGCAAAGAATAAATCTGGTACAGCTGTTAATCTGCCTAGAGCAGGCCATCCTCAAAAACTGAGTGACCGCGCAAGAAGGGGATTAGTGAGGGTGGTCATCTAGAGACCCATGACAACTCTAGAGGGGTTACAAGCTTCAGAGGCTGAGATGGGAGAGACTGCGCATACAGCAACTGTTGCCAGAGTACTTCCCTAGTCTCAGCTTATGGGAGAGTGGCAAAGAGAAAGCCACTGTTGAAAAAAACTCACATGAAATCTCAGCTAGAGTTTGTCAGGAGGCATCTGGGAGACAGTGAAGTTGACTGGAAGAAGGTTCCATGGTTTCATGAAACCAAAATTGAGCTTTTTTACCATCAGACTTAATGCTATGTTTGGTAAGCCAAACACTACACATCATCCCTACCATGAAGCATGGTGGTGGCTGCATCATGCTGTGGGGATGCTTCACTGCAGCAGGCCCTGGAAGGCTTGTGAAGGAAGGAAGAGGGTAAAATGAATGCAGCAAAATACAGGGAAATCCTGCAGGAAAGCCCCATGCAGTCTGCAAGAGAACCATGACTTGGGAGGAGATTTGTTTTCCAGCGAGACAATGACTCCCCCCCCCCCCCCCCCAAGCACAAAGCCAAAGCTACACAGAAACGGCTTAAAAACAACGACATTAATGTCCAGGAGTGGGCAAGTCAGAGTCTGGTCCTCAATCCAATTGGGGATTTGTGGCTGGACTGGAAAAGGACTGTTCACTCACAATCCCCATGCAATCTGACAGAGCTTGAGCAGTTTTGTAAAGGATGGGGAAAAATTGCAGTGTCCAGATGTGCAAAGCTGATAGAGACCTATCCACACAGACTCAAGGCTGTAATTGCTGCCAAAGTCAGTAAATACTGATTTGAAGAAGCAACCAATTATTTTGTGTTTAATAATTGTAATAAATTTAAACTAATTTGTAAAAATTTGTTTTCACTTTGACACCAAAGAGCCTTTTCTGCTGATCAGTGTTAAAAAAGCCAAATTAAATCCACTGTGATTCAACGTAGTAATCCGATAAAACATGAAAACTTCTGGGGGAGGGGGAGGTGAATAGTTTTTATAGGCACTGTATATTACTGTAATTGATTTCTTCTATATTATTGTGTATTGCATTGCACTGCTGTATCAAGTTAACAAATTTCACAACATATGCCAGTGATATTAAACCTGATACTGATTCCTCTTAAGGATGTATATATTCTATACCTTACGAATTGCTTCCAGAAATTCCAGCCATTGCTGTGCTGCCATCACACTGCCTGTGTTCTTTTCCAATCAATCTTGGCCAACTCCACTCTCGTGTCTCTGTAATTCCCTTTACTCCACTATAATTCTGATATCAGGCTTTAGCTTCTCCTTCTCAACTTTCAGGGTGAATTTGATCATATTATGATCAACTGCCCCAAAAGGTTCCTTTACCTTAGAGCTCTCTACTCAATTCTAGATCACTGCACAACACCCAATCCAGAACAGCTGATCCCCTGGTGGGTTCAACCATGAGCTGCTCTAAAAATCCCACCTCTTAGGCACTCTATAAATTGCCCCTTCTTGGAATCCTTCACCAATCTGCTTTTCCCAATCTAGCTGCATATTGAAATTTCCCCATGATTATTGTAGCATTGCCCTTTTGGCATGCATTTTCTATCTCCCATTGTAATATGTAGGCCACATCCTCATTACTGTTTGGAGGTCTGTATACAGCTCCCATCAGGGTCTTTTTACCCTTTCAGTTCCTTCGCTCTATCCACAATGACACAGTACCTCTGACCTATGTCACCCCTTTCTAATGATTTGATTTAATTCCATTACCAACAGAGAAGTACCATCCCCTCTGCCCTCCTGCCTGTCCTTTTGATACAATGTGTATCCTTGGACATTAAGATCCCAGCTATAATCTTCTTTCAGCCATGATTCAGTGATGCCTACAACTTCTTACCTGCCCACAAGGATATTGGACCCTCCTGGTTCAGATGTAACCCGTCCCTTTTGGACAGGTCGTACTTTCCCCAGAAGAGATCCCAATGATCCAGAAATCTGAACCCCTGACCCCTGCACCAATTCCTCAGCCACACATTCGCATGACAAATCATCCTATTCTTAGCCTCACTGGCACATGGCACAAGCAGCAATCCAGAGATTACTACCCTGGAGGTCCTGGTTCTCAACTTTCTAACAAGCTCCCTAAATTCTCTTCAGGTCCTGCTCACCTTATCTACCGATGTCAATGGTGCCAATATGCAATGGACCTGATCTGAGACATCTCTGATCCTGCCACCAGGAGGGGGGGGGTGCAGCTCTTAAAGATAGAGGAGTCGAGGGATATGGGGAGAAGGCAGGGACGGGGTACTGATTGTGGATGATCAGCCATGATCACATTGAATGGCAGTGCTAGCTCGAAGGGCCGAATGGCCTACTCCTACACCTATTGTCTATTATCTACAACATGTCTCTATTGCCCCCACAGACCTGGTCTCTGTTATCTCCCATCACCACTGAAGTCCTCTTCACCTCCCTCTCTTCTGAGCCACAGCACCATTCTCGGTGCCGGAGACCCGGTCACTGTGTCCCCCCTCAGCAATATCTGAAGTTCTATAACTTTTATTGAGGGGAACGGTCTCAGGTGTACCCTGCACTGGCTGTGCATTCCCCCTCCTCCTCCTGAATACTTATGAAAAACTACATACACATGCAAAGACGACCAAACCAACGTGTATAAGATGACTAATGGTATAAATAATAAAAAGGTAAATAATTCTGATCCTGAAATAAATAACACAGGGAACATAAATTGCCAGAGTCCTTGTAGAGTCAATTCAAGGTTGAGGTGAGTAAAGTTTCTCCGTGCAATTTGCTGGTATCACTGGCTGTTGCCCGAAAGGTGCTAGCTAACGATCGACATTGTTAATGCTAATCACAGCCTACCTTTACTCACCGGATTTCCCATGCGCTGGACAAGGCAGCCGCGGGAACGGCGGCGACTAGAGCCCGTGTTCAGCGGGGAGAGAGCTGCCCGCCACGTGTGGCTCCGCGCGTTCTCTGTATCAAATAAAGTTCAAAAAAATCCGTTTTTTCACGTTGCACTCGTTTTCCCCGAGGAGGAGGAGTTTGAAACAATGATTATCTAACACGTACGGTATTGTATTATCTAACTTCACGAGCGGGAGACTAGCTGATCTATATACTGTATTGGGTTTCGTGACCCGTGTGAACAGTTTATTTCAACGCAAATGAACTGCGACGGTCAGAGCCAAGTAAAGGGTTAAGTGGAGTTGGGATTACACAGCAAGACTTTGTCTCTATTGTATTCAAGTACAGCCACAATGGCTCATTTACGAACTCGTTTCGGGATAAATAAATGTTTTTTTTATTTTTGCTGTGAGCATTGAGGCGGGAATTGGATTGAAGGAGTCCCCCCCCCCCTTCCCCCGACCCAGTTAACTTGATGTAATTTCCCAGAGTGTTTGGCCACTCTGGACCCGAGTTAAATACACGGACCAACAAGAAATCTGCTGGAGGAAGGCAGCGGGGGCCCATGAACCGTCGGCATTTCGGCTCGAAAGCCGGCACCTGACCCACGGGCGCTGCTCGACCCGTTGAGTTCCTCCAGAGACTCCTCTGCTGCTCGGGACTCGGCCATCTGCGGTCTCTCGTGTCTCCAAAGCCACGCACCGGGCTCGCTGCAGCCTGTCAGCAGGGGGGCTGAGCCGACACCACCTACCTACCCGCCTGCGGGCTCCGGCCTCTCGACGGGGCCGACACGTGCGCCAGCCCGGTCCGGCAACTACGCGCGGTGCCCATCGGCGACCGTGGGGAGGGAGGGGGCCTGTCAATCATGCATTACCCGGGGCAACCGCCGCCGGGCTGCCTCCCCACCGCTAGTATCCCGCTGCGCGGGCGGAGCGGTTTAGACGGCGCACACAGCGCATGCGGGCGGAGCGGTTTAGACGGCGCACACAGCGCATGCGGCCGGACGGGTTTAGACGGCGCACCGAGCGCACACGTGCTTTGCCGGCGGCGTCCGGTCGGCGCTGGGGAAGAATAGCGCGGACGGACATGGTGGAGAGGCCGAGATGACGGCCCGAGGAACGGCTAGTCGCTTCTTGCAAAGTGTTCTGCAGAACGGTGTGGGCAGGTACATCTGCCAGCTGAAGAGGCTCAGCATCGTCTTCAGCGCGAGTGCTGCAGGCAGCAGAGGGGTCAGGTCAGTAGGCCGCGTCCCTTCAGGATTTCCAACACCTCCCACACAATGAAGGTCAACTGTCTGTTTCTCTACAGACACTGCCCTTGCCTTCTGGGTACCTGCGGCGTTTTGTGTGTCGCCCCTTATTCGCTTGCCTGTATAAATGTTATATGCTCATAGTATGAGCTCCTATCACAGGTGGGTGGGGGGAGAAATATGTCGCACGTCTCTTTTAAACTTTCCTCATTTCATCTTAAGTATATGCTTAAGGTGTGTAAAAAGGGCCTGAGGGATCATTGGGGACCTGAGTCACCCCAACCACAAACTGTTCCAGCTGCTACCATCCGGGAAACGGCACCACAGCATAAAAGCCAGGACCAACGGGCTCCGGGACAGCTTCTTCCACCAGGCCATCATGAATTTATCAGTCTGCTGACACAACTGTATTTCTATTTTATATTGACTATCCTGTTGAACATACTGTTTATTATAAATTAATACAATTGCGCATTTAGACGGAGACGTAACGTAAAGATTTTTACTCATGTCTATGAAGGATATAAGTAATAAAGTCAATTCAATTCAATATGCTCTCTAGTACTTGACATTTTCACCCTGAAGAAAAAGACTATCATATTAGCGTGAGACGCGTGGAAGGGGCTCGGCCGAAAATGTCGACTGTTTACTCTTTTTTTTCCCCATAGATGCTGTCTGGCCTGCTGAGTTCTAACATTTTATATGCGTTGCTATCATATTAACCCACGTTTGGGCCATGTTCTAAAACTTTCTTAACCTTTTCAAATGTCTTTTAAATTTAATTGTACCCAATTCTTATGCCAGCTTGTTCAATATGCCTACCACCTTCTATGTTGTAAATTACATTTGCCTTACAGAAGGCAGGAAGTAGTCATGTTTAACTTTTCACCACCTCAGTTAAATCTCTTACTTTTTGACTCTATCCAGAGGAAAGGACAGTGACCAGCCATGGGTGATTTTAAGGCCTTCCCTCAGTATCCTTTACAGGAGTTAAAAACAGTCCCACTCTGTCCAGTCTCTGCTTATACAGTACTGCGCAAAAGTCTTAGACACATGTTTACAGTGTGCTAGAAAGTTTGTGAACCCTATAAAATTTCTCTATTTCTGCACAGATAGACCTAAAAGGTGATCAAATCTTCTTGCAAGTCCTAAAGCTAGAGAACTCACAAAAATTATACTTTTTCATTTATTTATTAATTATTCATTATTTATATGTATTTGTTGGAAAAAGTATGTGAACCTTTGCTTTCACTAACTGGTGTGACCCCCTTGTACAGCAATAATTTCAAACTTTCCAGGACTTGTTGATCAGTCCCTCACATTGGTTTGGAGGAATTTTAGGCCGTTACTCCTGACAAAACTGCTTCAACTCCTGGATGTTGGTGGGCTTCCTTGCATGAACTACTTGCTTCAGGTCTTTCCACAATATTTCTATTGGGTTAAGGTCAAGACTTTGACTCGGCCATTTCAAAACACGGATCTTCTTTTTAAACCATTCTGTTGATTTATCCTTGTCATTTGGATCATTGTCTTGTTGCATTATCCAACTTCTATCAAGCTTCAGGTGACAGACTGCTACCCTGACATTCTCCTGTAAAATGTCATTATATAATTTTGAGTTCATTGTTCCCTCAGTGACATCAAGCTGTCCAGGTCCCAAGGCAGCGAATCAGCCCTAAACCATGATGCTTCTTCCACCATGCTTCACAGTTGGAATGAGGTGTTGGTGTGCAGTGCCCCCTTTCCTCCAAACATAGCAGTGTACATTTCTGCCAAAAAGTTCAATTTTTGTCTCATCTATCTACAGAACATTGTGGAACATCTAGATGGTCTTTTGCAAACTTGAGAAGTGCAGCAATGTTTTTTTTTGGCGAGTAGTGGTTTCCTTCCATGAACACCATTCTTGTTTGGTGTGTTTCTTGCAGTGGACACATGAACAGAGACTTTAGCAAGTTCTAGAGATTTTTGTAGTTAAATGAGCTGGGGCACACTTCCGTGATAACTTAGCAATAAAGTGCGCTTTGTGCAGTATTGCATGTGCAAGGCTTATTTTGGATCTGCAATCAGTACTTAACTTTTGGCGCAACGAGGGTCACACCAGTTACTGAAAGAAAAGGTTCACATACTTTGTCCAAGAAATACATGTAATATTGGATCATTATTTAATTTGGTTCTCTACATCTAGTTTTAAAATTTGTGTGAAAATCTGATCAGATTTAGCACATTTGCAAAAATAGAGAAAATTCTACAGGATTCTCAAACTTTCTGGAACCACTGTATAGCTAGAGTGCCAAAGATATTTTTACAGTACTGTAGTAATTTTATGTATTGTGACAACATGCAAGTCTCTTTCTTATGAAGTGTGTCACACATTTCAGAACATCACGAAGTTCTGAATGCTTTTGAGCATCTTCCCTCCCTCTTCAGCTTCACCTCAGGGTCCAGGATAACTTTCTACTTCAGTTCTTTATGCTGCATACTGGCTGATGTTTGACCAACAGGCTCTGCCGAAGGTGATACAGCTAGTGTAATGGGTAAGCATAGAAAACCTGCAGCACAATACAGGCCGTTTGGCCCACAATGTTGTGCCAAACATGTCCATACCCTAGAAATAACTAGGCTTACCCATAATCCTCTATTTTTCTAAGTCTCTTAAAAGACCCTTTTCATATCCACCTCCACCACCGTTGTCAGCAGCCTATTCCATGCACTCACCACTCTCTGAATAAAAAAACCTTACCCCTATCATCTCTGTACCTTAAACCTGTGTCCTCTTGTAGCAACTATTCTAACCTTGGGGGGAAAAAAGCCTCTGACAATCCACACGATCAGTGCCTCTCTTCATCTTGTACACCTCTATCAGGTCACCTGTCATCCTCCGTCGCTCCAAGAAGAAAAGGCCAAGTTCACTCAAGGCATGCTCCCCAATCCAGGCAACATCCTTGTAAATCTCCTCTGCACCCTTTTGATGGCTTCCACATCCTTCCTGTAGTGAGGCGACCAGAACTAAGCACAGTACTCCAAGTGGGGTCTGACCAGGGTCCTATATAGCTGCAACATTACCTCTTGGCTCCTAAATTCAATTCCACGATCGATGAAGGCCAATACACTGTATGCCTTCTTAACCACAGAGTCAACCTGCGCAGCTGCTTTGAGTGTCCGATGGATTTGGACCCCAAGATCCCTCTAATCCTCCACACTGCCAAGAGTTTTGCCATTAATACAGGTCCACAATCCCTTATCCAAAATCCTTGGGGCCAGTTGCGTTTCGGAATTCAGAATTTTTCTGACTTCAGAAAATTGATAATTGATAATTAACCTGTCTCGGTGTGAGTGGGCTTTAGGACCCAGGGGAGGTCCGGACCTATGCACATCCTCCTGTATACTTTAAATAATCTCTAGATTACTTATAAAACCCAATACAATGTAAATAGTTATACTGTACTGTTTAGGGAATTATGACAAGAAAAAATGTCTGTACGTGCTCAAACATCAAGTGCTGGAGAGAGAACTTCTGGTTTTTCCCGATCCGCACTCTTTTACAAATATTATTACAGTTTATTTATAGAGTAATATATCAATAAATGAAATAGTGGGATAATTATAGACCATAAATACACTAGTACATTTTATTTCCAACAAAAACATTCAATAAAACATAAAAATACACAGCTTCAAACGAACAGAATCAAACACGTGGTAAATGACTTATTGGAATAAACGTAGAACGTAAATAGGACATGTACAGGTTCAGGCTAAGCTAAATACTCTACAGGTACCTCTAGTTAAGTTGCATTACATGTGGCAAACAAAGCTAAATACTCTACAAGTACTTGATGGGCCAGGAACAGGATTCTCAAGTCATGAAGCAGCACTACGACTGTTTTTAAAGACTTTTTCAAGTGTTATCTGTATCATTAACATAGGTTTACGTCTAAGCAATCTCCCTTTAACTGAGTAAACTGCCATAATCTCTTGCTCACTGATAAATGCACATTGTTCAAGACCAGCAATTAACTGATCACACATTTTCACCATATCAACTTTGGTGATTTTTTTTTCACCTGTGCTCACTATGTCATCATCATCACTACTATCTTCATGTTTATCTGTATTTAACACCATTTCAGCAATTTCCCCATCACTCAAGGAATGCACAACAGGTGCATCGTTGTCAATGTTCAGCATTTCTTTGACGTCAGCTTCCTCTAACTTATTTACACTTCCATTCGATAACATTTTAGTGTAGGTTATGAGGTTTGATATCATCATCTTCTCATTAGTGACACGAAATCCTTATTTACAGACACACCATGATCAAGCTTCTGCAATAACTCCACTTGCTGCGTTATTGATAATGATAGATGCTTCCTTCTCTTTTTTTCATTGTTACCCATAGGGGTATCTGCAGCTCTTTTTGACATTTTCACAGTGAAATTAAACACAAAGTCAACAGTAAACATAAAATATCAGCGAACGGCAAAAGCACGTGTAACCAGTATGAGTGCTGAGCCACAACTGACGTCTGGCGGCCTCTGCTAGTACTGCAACATCACACCTGAGTGACGTCAGCTGTTGGTGAAAAAAACTTCGGTTTTCAGATTTCAGATGAGGGATTGTGGACCTGTACTATATTCTGCCATCATACTTGACCTACCAAAATGAACCACTTCACACTTACCTGGGTTGAACTCCATCTGCCACTTCTCAGCCCAGTTTTGCATCTGATCAATGTCCTGCTGTAACCTCTGGCAGCACTCCACACTATCCACAACACCTCCAACCTTTGTGTCATCAGGAAACTTACTAACCCATCCCTCCACTTCCTCATCCAGGTCATTTATAAAAATCACAATGGGTAAGGGTCGCAGAACAGATCCCTGAGGCACTTCATGCAGAATATGACCCGTCTACAACCACTCTGCCTTCTGTGGGCAAGCCAGTTCTGGATCTTCAAAGCAATGTCCCCTTGGATCCCATGCCTCCTTACTTTCTCAGTGAGCCTTCAATGGGGTACCTTATCAAATACCTTGCTGAAATTCATTTACACTACATCTACTGCTTTTCCTTCATCAGTGTGTTTAGTCACATCCTCAGAAAATTCAAGCAGGCTCGTAAGCCATGACCTGCCCTTGACAAAGCCATGCTGACTATTCCTAATCATATTATACCCCTCCAAAGGTTCAGGATCTTCTCCATCAACTTACCAACCACTGAGGTAAGACTCACTGGTCTATAATTTCCTGGGCTATCTCTACTCACTTTCTTGAATAAAGGAACAACATCGGCAACCCTCCAATCCTCCCATCTCCATTTATGATTCAAAGATCATCACCAGAGGTTCAGCAATCTCCTCCCTCGCCTCCCATGGTAGCCTGGGCTACACCTCATCTGGTCCCAGTGACTTATCCAACTTGATGCTTTCCAAAAGCTCTAACACATCCTCTTTCTTAATATCTACATGCTCAAGCTTTTCTGTCTGCTGCAAGTCATCGCTACAATCACCAATATCCTTTTTCATAGTGAATACTGAAGTAAAGTATTCATTAAGTACCTCTGCTATTTCCTCCAGTTCCATACACACTTTCCCACTGTCACACTTGATAGCTCCTATTCTTTCCTGTCTTATCCTCTTGCTCTTCACATACTTGGAGAATGCCTTGGGGTTTTCCTTAATTCTGCCTGCCAATGCCTTCTCATGGCCCCTTCTGGCTCTCCTAATTTCCTTTTTAAGCTCCTTCCTGTTATCCTTATAATCTTCTAGATCTCTAAGATTATCTAACTCTCTGAACCTTCTATAAGATTTATTACAGCCGTTGTACCCCATGGTTCCTGTACCCTACCATAACTTCCCTGTCTCATTGGAACGTACCTATGCAGAACTCCACACAAATATCCTGTGAACATTTGCCACATTTCTTTCGTACTTTCCTCTGAGAACATCTGTTCCCAATTTAAGCTTCCAGTTTCCTGCCTGATAGCCTCATAATTCCCCTTACTCCAATTAAATGCTTTTAAACACTATCTCTGATCAATAGTGCCACGCCCCTACCTCTTTTGCCTCCTTTCTGAAACATCTAAAACCCGGCACTTGAAGTAACCATTCCTGTCCCTGAGCCATCTCAGTCTCTGTAATGGCTACCACATCATAGCTCCAATTACTGATCCACTTTGTTCACAATACTCCTTGCGTTAAAATAGACACATCTCAAACCGTCCATCTGAGTGTGTCCCTTCTCTATCACCTGCCTATCCTCCTTCACACACTGCCTCCAAGCTTTCTCTATTTGTGAGCCAACCACCTCTTCCCCAGTAGCCTTAGCAAACTTCCCCGCCAGGATATTGGTCCCCCTGGGATTCAAGTGCAATCCATCCTTTTTGTACAGGTCACTCCTGCCCCCTGCTCCAATCCCTCAGCCACACATTTATCCTCCACCTCATTCTGTTTCTATTCTCACTGTCGTGTGGCACAGGCAGTAATCCTGCGATTACCACCTTTGCAGTCCTGCTTCTCAATTTCCTTCCTATCTCCCTGTAGTCTTTTTTCAGGACCTCCTCCCTTTTCCTACCTATGTCATTGGTACCAATGTGTACCATGACCTCTGGCTGTTCTCTCTCCCACTGCAGGATATCTTGGACACGATCTGGCACCTGGGAGGCAAACTACCATCTGAATTTCTTTCCTGCATCCACAGAATCGCCTGTCTGACCCCCTAACTATAGAGTCCCCTATCACTACTGCCTTCCTCTTCCCTTCCCTATCCTTCTGAGCTACAGGGCCAGACTCTGTGCCAGAGGCATGGCCACTGTTGCTTCCCCCAGGTAGGCTGTCTCTTCCAACAGTACTCTAACAGCAGTACTTGTCAAATGGTACACTCTAGTACCTCTTCCCCCTCCTGACTGTGACCCACCTGTCTGCCTCCCGTGGCCCCGGAGTGACCACCTGCCTATAACTTCTCTCTATCACCTCCTCACTCTCCCTGACCAGACGAAGGTCATTGAGCTGCAACTCCAGTTCCCTAACGAGTCCCTTACGAGCTGCAGCTCGACACATCGGGTGCAGATATAGCTGTCTGGGAGGCTGGGAGACTCCAGGACCTCCCACATCTGACACCGAGTACAGAACGCCTGTAGTATAGGAGGATGCGCCAATAACACTGGGCTTCTGAGTGCTGATGATTAGTTGGCTATTATTATGCTGAATACTCCTTTCTCATTTTAATCAGTGGTTGACTAGGTACCTCTGATGTTCCAGTTTTTCCCAAGGATGTTTGTGAGCTTCCTGCAGATGTTTCCTCTGTCCATCTGGTGATCTGTCACCGTGATGTTTGGAATAGAGTGATTGTTTTAAAAATTATTGCCAGCCGTGCATGTAGTTAGTGCATCACTTTACAGTAATCATTGATCCAGGGTCAATTCCTGCTGCTGTTTATAAGGAGTTTGAAAGTTCTCCCTGTGACTGTGTGGGTTTTCCTCATACATTTTAAAGACGCACTGTTAGGTTAGTGAGTTGTGGGCATGCTCTGTTGGCACCAGAGTCGTGGCGACACCACATTTCATTGTGTTTTGAAGTACATGTAACAAACAAAGCTAATCTGTATAAAGAGTGAGGTGGTACCAATTGGAATGAACCTGATGTAATTCGATGCAGCTGACGTTGGTCTGGTAGAGGATGTGAATATTGGTTGGTTGATGGATTTGAGGATTTAACGGAGACAGCCAAGATGACATCTCGGCAGTACTTTTAACTTCTGCTCAAGGTAGAGCTCGACTCAAACGTGCACAGAAAGGCAAGGACCACTGGGGCTGATAACCAGTGAGCATTATGCCGGGTTTCAGGTCTCCATCAACAACATTTTATTCAGACAGTCAAAGACTGTGCTGTTATATTGTATGGTAATGAATTGTGTTTGTCTTTGGGAGATGGCACCTAAATTATTGTAATTAGTCTGTGTTTTCTAGGCTCTTATGGACTTCCATTCTGTACAAAGGGTAAGCATGGTGGAGCATTTTAAGTTTGAGGTGTTAGGTGTAAAACCCAACTCCGTATCACTGAACAAGTTGATCATTTGGAGCTTGGGCTTGGGCCATGTGCATACGCGAGCGTTACCTACTTATCGTAGATCCGTGTCCAGAGCAAAGGTGGCATAGGTTGAGCAGTTTCCTACTTGTCGGGTAGACTAGCATCACTCCAACAAGAAGCTCTTTTTTGTAGTAGGATGTTGGGGAAAAGATTGAGAAAGGTGTTGGGGCGACGACATGACCTTGTTCTGAAACTAATGTGTCCAACTGGGCTGATTGTTTAAGATTAAGCTTTGCTTACCAGTGTATAACAGACTTGGGAGTGTGAGAGGAGACAAATTTCCTTGGGCAGTTGGATTTGAGAACTTTATTTCACAACCCCTCTGGAATGAAGAAGTCAAAGTATTCTGAGGTTAAGAGGCCATGTGTGGTGACTGATGCTTCTTCGAGCTTTTCCTTTAGAGTTGAGGCATAGTAGTGATCATGTCCTTTGTTCTAGACAGACAGAATCCATGGCATGCTTCAGGAAACAGACCTTTGATGACTGGGAAGAGGCAGCTGACTAGCTTCTCCCTGTAGCCGAGAAAAGGGAGTCTCTAGAGCAGAGTTTCCCATTAACCAAGGGGTCAGTGGCAATAAAACATCACAAACTGATGCAGGATCTCAGTGGGTCAAGTTGCATCTGTGGCGGGATGGGGCAGAAATTTTCACCATTACAGCAGCAGGACTGAGGCCACTGTAGTCAGTGTAAAGAGCCAAGGGGAGGCAAGGGTTGGTTAAATGTACAGGTTGACCAAAGAGGGAGGAAGGGTGATGGGCAGGTGAAGCCGGCCAGGGAGGAGAAAGTGAGGGGGAGGGAATCTCTTTGAAACCTATCGAATATTGAAAGGCCTGGAGTGGATGTGGAGAGGATGCTTCCTATAGTGGTGGAGTCTAGGACCAGAAGGCTGGTGGGTGGTGAATCTCTGGAATTCATCGCCACAGATGGCTGAGGAGGGAATGGGCTCTTGTTTAGTAAGGGCATCAAGGTTTACAGGGAAAATGGGGTTTAGCGATGATGGAATGGTGGTTCAGACTCAGAGGTCCGGATGGCCGATTTCTCCTCCTATGTCCTCTGGTCTTATCATTCTTGGGCCTGTGGTTCCAACAAGCTGGAGATATGATTTTGAATTATTGAATGAAGTTCTTCCTCATCAAGTTTCTGAACTTCATTGTCAATACTCCCTGCAAGCAGGTGCTGACTACTTCCCTGTCCATGATTCACCTCTATTTCTTGGCTGACAGCAAGTGGTCCCTTGAGTGCTTGAGCCACGGCGGTGCGGCTGAATCCTTGCATGTCGTGGTTACCTTCTGAAGATTCTGCAGTCTTTCTACACAGATTCCCTATTGAACCTTGGCCCTCAGGTGTTTTGTAGTATTGTTTCTTTTCCCTTGAGGTACGGTAGACTTTCCAATCTCAGTATGCCTTGCACTAATAAGTTGTTGGATTTCCAGCTTATTTTCTTAGAATTAATCCTGGTGATTGCAGTGGATTTCAGCACATCCAAGGACACTGTAGGTCTATGAGTGATATCAGGTTGTGAGACATTTTCTGTGAAGAGCTGTCTTCATGCAGGCTGAGATCTTGCAGCGGCACCTCTGTATCTAAAGAATTTTTGAAGATTAGCTTTATTTGTCATGTGTATTGAAACATACTCTGAAATGTCATTTGTGTTAAAAACCAACACAGCCCAAGGGGCAGCCCATGTGTGTCACCATGCTTCCAGCTTACTAATGCTAACTTGTATATTTTCAAAATTTGAGAAAGAAAGGGAACAACCAGATGAAAACCCCAGGGTCACAGTGAACATGTACAAACTCACACAGACAGCAGTGGGAGATGAACCAGAATCGCTGAAGCTGCACTACCGTGCTGCTCTGTTCTTCTATCCCTCTTTGTTTCTACTTCAATACTTCTAAAGTATCTCCGTGTTCTTTGGTCTCCTGCAGAGAATACATTGAAGAAGGCGTGGTAGATTTTGCACGGCAGCATCCTGGGATTGTCGTCTACGTCACTCCAAAGAAATGCCATGTTCCTAAGTTGGTTGCAGAATACTGTGAGTTGCTGGAGCATTGCTCCAAATCCCAAGTACATCGCAAATGGGATATAGTTTATTTTCCGAGGAGGGACATTAGAAAAACAGGATACATTCCTGTTCAACTTGTGTTCGGTAACCTAAGTAAATGTTGGATTAACTAGTCTGCCAATTTGGATCTTGGGCCCTAGATTAAGCCATTTCATACCCTTTTCTTTGCTTCCTATTAACTGTAGGGTTTTTCTGATAAACACAGAACAAAGGAGGCCATTTGGCCCATTGTGACTACTAACTATTTGTAAGCAGCTGTCAATACTTCAACTACCTTGTACATTCCCCACTTCCTTTCATCTTTTCAACTGTTTATCGATTTCCCCCTTTATGCATGCCAAGAGGACAATGTTACAATAATCATGGGGGATTCCAATATGCAGGTAGGTTGGGAAAATCAGGTTGGTGCTGGATCCCAAGAGGGAGAATTACTAGAGTGCTGATGAGGTGGCTTTTTAGAGCAGCAAATGGTTGAGCCCACTAGAGGATCAGCTATTCTGGACTGGGTGTTGTGCAATGAACCAGAATCGATTAGAGAGCTTAAAGTAAAAGAAACTTTAGTTGCAAGTAATTTTAATATGGTTAAATTCACCCTGAAATTTGTGAAGGAGAAGCTGAAGTCAGATGTATCAGTATTACAGTGGAGTAAAAGGAGTTACAGAGGCACGAGAGAGGAGCTGCCAAAACTGATTCAGAAGGAACACTGGCAGGGATGACGGCAGAGCAACAATATTTGGAATTTTGGGAAGCAATTTGGATAGTACACGATACATATGCGTCAAAGAGGAAGAATTATTCTAAAAGGAAAATGATACAACTGTGGCTAACAAGCAAAGTCAAAGCTAACATAAAAGCCAAAGAAAGGGCATTTAATAGAGCAAAAATTAGTTAGAAGTTAAAGGTTTGGAAAGCTTGTGGGTAAAAAAACAACCAACAGAAGGCAACTGAAAAAAGTCATTGAAAAGGAAAAGATGGAATACAAAAGTAAGCTAGCCAATAATATTAAAGAGGGTACCAAAAGTTTCTTCATATACATAAAGTGAAAAAGAGAGGCGAGTGGGTATTGGATCGCTGGAAAACAATATTGGAGAGATAGTAATTGGGACAAGGAAATGGCAAACGAACGGAATAAGTATTGTGCATCAGTCTTCACTGTGGAATACACCAGCAGTATGCTGGAAGTTCAAGTGTATTGGGGTCAGAAGTGTGAAAATTGTGATTAATAGGGAGAAGGTTCTTGGGAAAGAGGTCTGAAGGTAGATAAGTCACTTGGAGCAGATGGTGAACACCCCAGGGTTCTGAAAGCGGTGGCTGAAGAGATTGTGGAGGCAATCGTAATGATCTTTCAAGAATCACCAGTTTTTTAAATGGTTTCAGAAGACTGGAAAATTGCAAATGCCACTCCTCTTCAAGAAGAGAGAGAGGCAGAAGAAAGGAAATTACAGGCCAGTTAGTCAAATGTCAGTGGTTGGGAAGATGTTGGAAGCAATTGTTAAGGATGAGGTTTCAGGGTACTTGGAAGCACATGATAAAATAGGCAGTAGTTTGCATGGTTTCCTTAAGGGAAACTCTTGCCTGACGAATCTGTTGGAATTCTTTGAAGGAATAACAAGCAGGATAGAGAAAGGAAAATCGATTGATGATGTGCACTTGAATTTTTAGAAAGCCTTTAAAAAGATGCCACACATGAGGCTGCTTAATAAGTTACAGGAAAAATTCTAACATGGATAAAGCAGTGCTGACTAGCAGGAGGGAAAGAGTAAGAATAAAGGGAGCCTTTTCTGGCTGGCTGCCGATGACTAGTGGTGTTCCACGGGGGCCTGCGTTAGGACCGGTGTCTAGTGGTGTTCCACGGGGGTCTGCGTTAGGACCGGTGACTAGTGGTGTTCCACGGGGGTCTGCGTTAGAACCGGTGACTAGTGGTGTTCCACGGGGGTCTGCGTTAGGACCGGTGTCTAGTGGTGTTCCACGGGGGTCTGCGTTAGGACCGGTGTCTAGTGGTGTTCCACGGGGGTCTGCGTTAGGACCGGTGACTAGTGGTGTTCCACGGGGGTCTGCGTTAGGACCGGTGACTAGTGGTGTTCCACGGGGGTCTGCGTTAGAACCGGTGACTAGTGGTGTTCCACGGGGGCCTGCGTTAGGACCGGTGTCTAGTGGTGTTCCACGGGGGTCTGCGTTAGGACCGGTGACTAGTGGTGTTCCACGGGGGTCTGCGTTAGGACCGGTGACTAGTGGTGTTCCACGGGGGTCTGCGTTAGGACCGGTGACTAGTGGTGTTCCACGGGGGTCTGCGTTAGGACCGGTGACTAGTGGTGTTCCACGGGGGTCTGCGTTAGGACCGGTGTCTAGTGGTGTTCCACGGGGGTCTGCGTTAGGACCGGTGTCTAGTGGTGTTCCACGGGGGTCTGCGTTAGGACCGGTGACTAGTGGTGTTCCACGGGGGTCTGCGTTAGGACCGGTGACTAGTGGTGTTCCACGGGGGTCTGCGTTAGGACCGGTGTCTAGTGGTGTTCCACGGGGGTCTGCGTTAGGACCGGTGACTAGTGGTGTTCCACGGGGGTCTGCGTTAGGACCGGTGACTAGTGGTGTTCCACGCGGGTCTGCGTTAGGACCGGTGACTAGTGGTGTTCCACGGGGGTCTGCGTTAGAACCGGTGACTAGTGGTGTTCCACGGGGGCCTGCGTTAGGACCGGTGTCTAGTGGTGTTCCACGGGGGTCTGCGTTAGGACCGGTGACTAGTGGTGTTCCACGGGGGTCTGCGTTAGGACCGGTGACTAGTGGTGTTCCACGGGGGTCTGCGTTAGGACCGGTGTCTAGTGGTGTTCCACGGGGGTCTGCGTTAGGACCGGTGACTAGTGGTGTTCCACGGGGGTCTGCGTTAGGACCGGTGACTAGTGGTGTTCCACGGGGGTCTGCGTTAGGACCGGTGTCTAGTGGTGTTCCACGGGGGTCTGCGTTAGGACCGGTGACTAGTGGTGTTCCATGGGGGTCTGCGTTAGGACCGGTGTCTAGCGGTGTTCCACTGGGGTCTGCGTTAGGAAAACTTCTTTTTACATTCTATGTTCATGACTTGGATGGTGGAATTGATGGCTTTGTCGCAAAGTTTGCAGACAATCTGAAGATAGGTGGAGGGGCAGGTAGTTTTGAGGAAGTAGCGAGGCTACAGAAGGACTTAGACAAATTAAAAGAATGGGCAAAGAAATGGCAGGTGGAATCCAGTGCCAGGAAGTATATGGTCATGCACTTTGGTAGAAGAAATGAAAGGGTTGACTGCTTTCTAAATGGAGAGAAAATCCTAAAATCTGAGGTGCAGAGGGGCTTGGGAGTCCCTGTGCAGGATCCCCAAAAAGTTAATTTTCTCGTTGAGTCAGTGGTGGGAAAGGCAAGTGAGATATTACCATTCATTTCCAAGAGGACTAGAATACAACTGCAAGGATATAATGTTGATAATTTATAAAGCCCTGGTGAGAGGTCACTTGAAGTAGTAGGAGCACTTTTGGGCCCCTTATCTAAAAAAAGATGTGCTGGCATTGGAGAAGGCTCAAAGGTGGTTCGTGAAGATTATTCCAGGGTTGAAAGGTTTGTCATGTAAGGAGCATTTGATGGCTCTTGGCCTGTGCTCACTGGAATTCAGAAGAAATGGGGATGACCTAATCAAAATCTATTAATTGAAAGGTCTCAATAGAGTGGATGTGGAGGGATGTTTCATATGGCGGGTGAGTCTAAGACCTGAGGACACGTAGAAGGGCATCCTTTTAGAATGGAGTCGGTGAGTGGTGAATCTGGAATTCGTCATCAGAACACAGTGGATGTGGAGGCCATGAGTTAGGGTATATTTAAGGCAGAGGTTGATAGGTTCTTGATCAGTCAGGGCATAAAGGGATACGCTCTTGTAAATATTTACTGTCTATACCTTATGTATAGGTGATGTAAGTAAGCTTGTATAGTTTTGTAAAAAACAGAGGTTAGGATATTGGAGCTGAGAGAGAAAATAAATTAGTCATGAAATGGCAGAACAGACTCAATGGGCCAAATGTTCTAATTCTGATCCTATATCTTAATATCTTATGGATTTATCAGGTTGTTACTTATAATCCTCTCCATTCTTTCAAGAGCATACAGCAGGGCACTACTTTGAAGTTTATCTTATCTTGCCGCTGATTCTATAGATAATTGTTCTCAATCTGTCCTCTACCAGTCACTCATTTAGTAACCCCAGTTTTTAACAATACTTCAGTGCCTTTAGGTTTAAGTGTTGCTAGAACTGGGATTTAGGGCGAGGCAGAGGGTGGATGGTAGCTTGGTGATTAGTGCATTGCTTTACAGTGCCAGCGATCACAGAGCAGAGTTCAATTCCCACTGCTGTCTGTAGGCAGTTTCTGTGTTCTCCCTGTGACCATGTGGGTTTCCTCTGGTTTTCTCCTATATTTCAAAGGCTTACAGTTAGGGTTACTGAGTTGCTGGTATGCTATGTTAGCGCCAGAAACGTGGCTACAGTTATGGTCTGGCTGCACAATCCTAGCTGATTTGGCTTGACGCAGAGGACAAATTTCAATGTACCTGTGACAAATAAAACTACTCCCCACACCCCATTTCATTTGGTTGTATATATGTGCAACCGGTTGTCATAGCCAATGGGGGAAGGTGGGTAATGGGGACAAGCTCTGACTACCTATTAAATTATCCCAATGGTGTGTATCTCAAATAACCTGACAGCCAAGTTGAGTTCACGTATGGGTTAGCTACAAAGCCCAGCAAAACTGTTTCTCACAGGGAAAGGATCAAAGGCAGGATACTGGTGCCTTAAAGCAACTCATTTTGGGCAGATGGGACTCGTCAGCCATGGTTGGTAGCTCATCTGGGAGAAAGTCTCTAAGATCTCTGATCTCAAACCTCGGCCACTTTACAGCTATACTTACTCATGAGGAAAGCTCCGGGAGTAAACCCAGAGGAAAAATCCAGAGCTGGAGTCCCTAGGGCAGTTGTACATTGAGTTCAACGCAGACTGGCAACTCCTATAATGCCACTGGTGCCAAACTGTATCGGTCGGTCTCTGCTGTTCCTTTGGACTCCTCAGCTGCATGGAGAGGGGGTCAGCCTACTCCCCATACTGCCCTGGCCTGTGTATAACAGCTAGGACGCAGCATCCATGGTCAAGCCCGACCAGTGGAGGGCCATTGAAGATATAGTCAGGCAGCAATAAACTTGAACTCAATAGGTTACATCAATAATCAAACCTCTGCAGCTGTGCCCACAGAAAGCAAGTAGCAGCTGTGAAAGGAGGTATTGCACAAGCAAATGACCCAAAATACTAATCACAGCCACCACTTACTCTACCCACACTGCACCAGAATATAGTGGTTTTTGGTTAAATCAGTAAAATTTGGCCCAAATAAGTGGCTGCCCAATTAACCGAAATTTCATTGAAATAATTAAAAAGTATAACCATTTACCAGACATATTATGTGCTTGTGTAACGTAATGTATTTAAATGAAATAGAGAACACATTAGAACACTACCAATACCTCTGTAGTACTCTCAAACTATGTATTAGTTCCAAATAGTTCTCAACAGAGGAAAACATCCAATGAATGCTGCTGTTTGGGTCAGTAGGATGATGTTTTTGGCTAGTGTCAAATCTTTCTGTGACACCTTGGCAAATTTTTTTAAGTCAAAATGATCAAAAATCACTGCTTTATGAATCAATGTTTGTTAGACCAAATAGATAACATAACCTAAACGCACACAACTGGTGCTACTTAAAAACTGTTTGCTTGTAAGCACATTGTGGTGTCAAACGACTACACAAGTGCACGCAAGTGACGCTATTTAGATATTGTTCAGTGGCCATCTCTGTGTCCCAATTAAGTGGCATACAGTCCCAAATAAATAAAGGGAATCTGGGTTACTTTCTTGATTAGTTTTTGTTCAAGAGTTGTCCTGATTAACCAATGGCTCAATTAACTGGAACCCACTGTATGTGTGTCCTGGATTGGCCTTTACAGTCACCTGAGGACCCATCAATAGACATTCCCTTAGCAGAACATCATACTCGTGTGAATGCACCACATCAATCCATATCACCTATCAATAATTAAGCATCAAAATTTCCCTTTCAAACATTGGATTGTTTGTCAGTTTTTTGTTTATAAATAGTTTTTCATTAAGTCTATTGTATTTCTTTATTTTCACACAAATTCCTACAGGAAAATGAATTGCAACCTAGGATATGTATTTCAATAATGTATTTATTTTGACTTTGATCATTGATACCAGGAACAGCCTATTCCCCTCAGAGATCAGATTTCTGCATGGTCCAACTAGACTTCCCTTGATTGTTCCACGTTAATTTAGTTTGTAAACTCGAGATTCTGCAGATGTTGGAAACCCAGAGCAACACACACACAAAAAACTCAGCAGGTCAGATAGCACCTATGGAGAAGAGTAAACAATGTTTTAAGTTGAGACCCTTCATCAGGACTCTTAGACAAAATCTATAGTAACTTTTATGTCTTTGCATTGTACTGCTACAAAACAATAAATTTCATGTCGTACAAGAGCGTTGCAGAGAATGTACACAGTATTCATCCTGAAACTCTTACTCTTCAGACATCCACAAAACAAGAAAACCCCCAAAGAATGAATGACAGAAAGATGTTAGAACCCTAAATTCTGACTCAGTCTAAGACTGTTGGGCGGCCTTTGAAGATTTCTCAAAGAGTAAGGTGAAAGAAAGCCAATTCTTTTTCCTTCTCATCACCCCAAGTCCTATTAAACATTCAACATCAGTGTAATTTCCAGTGTCCAGCACCTCCCTCCAATGTTACAGTCATTTGAGTAACAGAAATTTCCCCTTACTATGTTCATAAGTCACCAATTTAAAAACTTGAGGTAAGGAATTAAAATTAATTCTCTCAGATTTTATGAGGGGAATAAGTCAATAAATCTTTTCAAATTTCATTTCCTGATGCTTTAGCAAAGTGGCTTTGTGTCATGGAAAATCATGTGAAATGTTTTGCTGGCATATAAGTTCATTCCTGTACCCCAGGGATCACCCCTACCTGTACTGTCACTGCCACCAAGGCATGCAGTGCAGCCAATGACCACAAGATGGTGCTCAAACTCAGTGGTAAACCCCAATCCTTTTACATGGAATTGTAATGTTCTGTTCAGTCCATGCTGCTATTAAACGCCACCCAAGCTGTGCCTTAAGCTTGATCAGAGATAGTGTCACAGCTGCAGGGAAGGTGGACGTCATGGAGAGATTGTCTATGGAGTCTCTGTGGGTGGAGGTTAGGAACAGGAAGGGGTCAATAACTTTACTGGGTGTTTTTTTTATAGACCACGCAATAGTAACAGGGACATCGAGGAGCAGATAGGGAGACAGATTCTGGAAAGGTGTAATAATAACAGTTGTTGTGATGGGAGATTTTAATTTCTCAAAAATCCATTGGCATCTCCCTAGAGTGAGGGGTTTAGATGGGGAGGAGTTTGTTAGGTGTGTTCAGGAAGGTTTCTTGACACAATATGTAGATCAGCCTACAAGAGGAGAGTCTGTACTTGATTTGGTATTGGGAAATGAACCTGGTCAGGTGTCAGATCTCTCAGTGGGAGAGCATTTTGGATCATAATTCTATCTCCTTTACAATAGCATTGGAGAGAGATAACAGACAAGTTAGGAAAGCATTTAATTGGAGTAAGGGGAATTATGAGGCTATCAGGCAGGTAATTGGAGGCTTAAATTGGAAACAGATGTTCTTAGGGAAAAGTACGGAAGAAATCTGGCAGATATTCAGGGGATATTTGCATGAAGTTCTGCTTAGGTACATTCCAATGAGACAGGGAAGTTATGGTAGGGTACAGGAACCGTGGTGTACAAAGGCTGTAATAAATCTAGTCAAGAAGAAAAGAAAAACTTACAAAAGGTTCAGAGAGCTAGGTAATGTTAGAGATCTAGAAGATTATAAGGCTACTAGGAAGGAGTTTAAGGAGGAAATCAGGAGAGCCAGAAGGGGCCATGAGAAGGCCTTGGTGGGCAGAATTAAGGAAAACCCCAAGGCATTCAACAAGTATGCGAAGAACAAGAAGATAAGACGTGAAAGAATAGGACCTATCAAATGTGACAGTGGGAAAGTGTGTATGGAACCCCAGAAAATAGCAAAAGTACTTAATGAATACTTTACTTCAGTATTCACTATAGAAAAGGATCTTGGTGATTGTAATGATGACCTGCAGCAGACTGAAAAGCTTGACATGTAGATATTAAGAAAGAGGATGTGCTGGAGCTTTTGGAAAGCATCAGATTGGGTAAGTCACCGGGACCGGACGAAATGTACCCCAGGCTACTGTGGGAGGTGAGAGAGGAGATTGCTGAGCCTCTGGTGATGATCTTTGCGTCATCAATGAGGACGGGAGAGGTTCTGGAGGATTGGAGGGCTGCGGATGTTGTTCCTTTATTCAGGAAAGGGAGTAGAGATAGCCCAGGAAATTATAGACCAGTGAGTCTTACCTCAGTGGTTGGTAAGTTGATGGAGAAGATGCTGAGAGTCAGGACTTATGAACATTTGGAGAGGTATAATATGATTAGTAGTTGTCAGCATGGCTTTCTAAAGGGTCTGTTGTGCCTTACGAGCCTGATTGAATTTTTTGAGGATGTGACTAAACACATTGCTGAAGGAGCAGCAGTAGATGTAGTGTATATAGATTTCAGCAAGGCATTTGATAAGGTACCCCGTGCTAGGCTTATTGAGAAAGTAAGGAGGCATGGGATCCAAGGGGACGTTGCTTTGTGGATCCAGAACTGGCTTGCCCACAGAAGGCAAAGAGTGGTTGTAGACGGGTCATACTCTGCATGAAGTGCCTCAGGGATCTGTTCTGGGATCCTTAGTCTTTGTAATTTTTATAAATGACCTGGATGAGGAAGTGGAGGGATGGGTTAGTAAGTTTGCTGATGAAACAAAGGTTGGAGTGTGGGTAGTCAGAGATTACAGCGGGACATTGATAGGATGCAAAACTGGGCTGAGAAGTGGCAGATGGAGTTCAATCCAGGTAAGTGTGAAGTGGTTCATTTTGGTAGGTCAAATATGATGGCAGAATATAGTATTAAGACTCTTGGCGGTGTGGAGGATCAGGGGGATCTTGGGGTCTGAGTCCATAGGACGCTCAAAGCAGGCTGCACAGGTTGACTCTGTGGTTAAGAAGACGTACGGCGTATTGGCCTTCATTAATCGTGGAATTCAATTTAGAAGCCGAGAGGTAATGTTGCACCTATATAGGACCCTGGTCAGACCCCACTTGGAGTACTGTGCTCAGTTCTGGTTGCCTCACTACAGGAAAGATGTGGAAACCATAGAATGGGTACAGAGGAGATTTACAAGGATGTTGCCTGGATTGGGGAGCATGCCTTATGAAAACAGGTTGAGTGAACTCAGCCTTTTCTCCTTAGAGTGACGGAGGATGAGAGGTGATCTGATAGAGGTATATAAGATGATGAGAGGCATTGATTGTGTGGATAGTCAGAGGCTTTTTCCCAGGGCTAAAATGGTTGCCACAAGAGGACTCAGGTTTAAGATGCTGGGGCGTAGGTACAGAGGAGGTGTCCGGGGTAAGTTTTTTTTTATGCAGAGAGTGTTGAGTGCATGGAATGGGCTGTGGCAATGGTGGTGTAGGCGGATATGATAGGGTCTTTTAAGGGACTTTTGGATAGGTACATGAAGCTTAGAAAAAAGAGGGCTACAGGTAAGCCTAGTAATTTCTAAGGCATGGACGTGTTCGGCACAACTTTGTGGGCTGAAGAGCCTGTATTGTTCTGAAGGTTTTCTATGTTAAGCCAATGTTTCTGTCTTATTCCACCATATCTATGAACCACCCTTTAATCTCTTAAATATTAAACTACCTTTCTCCATTCAGCTGACATGAAAACAGGTGTAGAATGACATTTCTAAAAGAGCTGTCATGTGATTGAGATATTAAAATATTGCTCTTTTGATACTCCCGTGAAATAGCCTATGGATTGAGTTTGCAGTGAGCAGTAATACTACACCCAGTGTTTATTCTTCATCAACTAGGTTATCAGCTTGCTGTGTGCAAATTGATTGTGTTTCCCACATTGCACCTGTAACCACACTTGAAACACAATCAAAAACAGAATGCCAGAACAGCTCATGGGTCAAAAAGCACCCGGAGGCAAAAGCAATTTTGAGTTAACACTTGCAATCAGGATATCAACTTGCACATTTTGCCTCCACAGATGCTGCTTGACCTACTAGGTGTTTTAGCATCGGCAGCACGATAGCTTTATAGCACCAGTGCTCGGGGTTCAGTTCCCATTGCAGTCTGTAAGGAGTTTGTATGTTCTCCCCAACCACATGATCTCCTCCCACATCCCAAAGACATATGGGTTAGAGTTAGTGAGTTCTGGTATGCTATGCTGATACTAGAAGCGTAGTGACACTTAACAGGCTACCCCCAGCACATCACAAACAATGACACAAGCAACGTATCTCACGATGTTTTGTTGTTCGTGTGTGAAAATAAAGCTAATCTTTACCTTTTCAGCATTCTGTGTTTTTTTTCCAGATCTAATGTCTGTTTAGTTAACATAGTTTTTATTTCAGGACTGATGCTGAGTCTCCCCTGAAACAGCGATCATCCGTCTGCCTCCATAGATGCTGCTCAACCTGCTGATTTCCCCCAGCCTTTTGTTTTGTTGCTTTAAACTCCTACACCTGGATCAGTAGTGCCAGTGCTAATCCACTGACTCCATTAAAGAGTAGGGCTGGCATTATGCTGCCTTTTCTATTCCAGGCTTTCTGTTTTCATGGCCTTACCACACGATCATCTTGCAACCTGCAGTGCCATTTAATCAGTTTTGAATGTGTATGATGGGCTGGCCTTTGTTAGAGTTTGGAATATTGTGTTCAGATCTTGTCGTCTCATAGGAAGGATAAAGACGTGCAAACTTTGAAGGGGTTCAGGGGAGATTTACTAGGATGCTGCCTGGATTAGAGAGCATGTCTTATGAACAAAGGCTGGACATACTAGTGCTTTTCTCTTGGAGCGATGGAAATGAGAGGCGATATGATAGAACTGTACAAGATTATGAGAGGCATAGATAGAGTGAACAGCCAGCCCCTTTTCCCAGCTAACACCAGAGGACATTAGTAAGCTGAGTAGCGAAAGGTTTAGTGAAGATGTCAGAAGTAGATTTTTTTTTACGCCGAGAGCAGTAGATGGTTAGGTTGGAGTGGTGATACAGGCTGATGTAATGGGGATATTTAAAAGACTTTTACATAGTCATATGATGTAAGATAAATGGAGGGTTTAGGGTTATGTAGGAGGGAAAGATTAGATTGATGAATGGAACAGGTTTATATAGGTTGGCCAAAAGGCCCACCTGTCCTATTGTCTAATGTCAGAGTGTGGGTTTGCCACTAGGTATTCTTGGTGATTTGTTTCCTTGCCTCAGTCAGTCACTCCAAATTGAAGATGTCTTGCTTCCACTCTGGTTCTCTGGGTTTTTAAAGGACTGAAGAGCCAAAGGTGGGATCTGAAAATGTAGGCAGGAGTTGTGTCCTCCATCTCAACAATCTTATGGTAGCAGTTATACCTTATATGTCTTATGTCTAATATGTCTTATTTTATCATCATGGGCTTGGGGTTTCTCACATCAGTGGATGTGTTTGCTCACATCTGCTATCGGGGCTTGACAACCCTTAGTTCCTTAACTCCTTCATCAGAGATTACCAGGCAAAGGTTAACTCTTAGTAATCTCTGATGAAGGAGTTAACAATATAACATAAGCTCAGTACAGGTCCTTTGGCCCGCAATGTTGTGCCAACCTTTTAACCGACTCTGTAGTTCTAGTTCTGGAAAAGGATGCTGATGTTGGCTTCCCAGTCCAGCCAGTGGACTTGGAGTACTTCTGTCGATTCTGCTTTGACCTAGATGGTTGCTGTAGATTATCCAAATCTCAGCAGCATGAAGGAGAGCAGGAATCATTGCTTTGTGCTTTGAGGTGTTTGTCCTGATATTTGAACACTCTTCTCAGACAGCCAAAGGTTGTGTGTTAGCACTGAAGGCATTGGTGAATTTCATGATCACTGTCTGCCTTTGCTGAAGGATGGTTCCTGAGGTGTGAGGAGTGGGTAATGTTTCCCAGGGTTGAGTCATCGTATTTGGCAGGGAGCAGTGTGTTTGTTGATAGAGGTACTTAACAGGGAAGTTGGGTACAAGGTCCATCTTTCCCCATGCTCCACTGAACAAGTCAGTAATAACTCTGAGACTCGGTGTCTGAGTGCGTAAGCCTCGTCAGAGCAATGCAACTGCATACCAGAGGTGGGGTTTTCTGAGTTCTGGAGTGGAGGTAATACAGTGTTTCTCATTTGTAAGCTGGAGGCGGGAGAGAGCAATGCAGCTAGACAGAATGAGGGATGTCAGGGTGTCGCTGTGTTCTTATTTAACACCACCCTGCATGGAATTGGGTCCTTCGTGGACCCATTGGTTTTCTCTGGTCAGACATTGCTGTCTAAATCATGAATGTTAGGAGAGTGATATACACGTATATTTTGCCTCATACCCTCTGGACAACCCAAGAAGTTTTATGTCTTGCACTGTACTGCTTCTGCTAAACAACATGTTTCAATGCTAATAACAATTCTGAAGACCTAGTCAAATATTTTTAAAGAACTGCATTTCCACTCAGTGGCCACTTCATTTGGTGCATCTGTAGACCTCATTAATTCAAAGATCACGTCAGCCAATCACGTGGCAGCAACTCAATGCATAAAAGCAGGTAGACATGGTCAGCAGGTCCAGTTGTTGTTCAGACCAAACATCAGGATGGGGAAGAAGTGTGATCGCAGTTAAATGATTGCTGGTGCCAGACAGGGTGGTTTGAGTGCCTCAGAAGCTGCTGAACGCCTGGGACCTTCACACACAACTGTTTACAGAGAATGGCGTGAAATGCCAAACAGATGTCCAGTGGGCAGTAGTTCTGTGGGTGAAGATGCCTGTTGATGAGAGAGGTCAGGGAGAATGCCTAAACTAGTTCAAGTTGCCAGGAAAGTAACAGTAACTTAAATAACCACACGTTACAGCAGTGGTGTGCGGAAATGCATCTCTGAACACACAGCGTGTCGAACCTGGAAATGAATGGGCTACAGCAGCAGAAGACCTCTCCGGGTTCCAGTCCTGTACCCAATAATGACCACTGAATGAAAATTGCACCTTGCCTGGTCAATATTTATCTCTCTCTCTAACCTCTAGTTGTTTGGAGGTTATCATTTTTGGTGTTTGGGGAAACTTGCTGTGTGCCATAACTGCCATTTTCACCAGGAGGTGGCAGTGACAGTTCTACAAAAAAAACTCCAGTGTCTGTAAGGCAATTTGAGCATTGTGAAAGGACCACTGAAAAATGCAATTTTAATTTCTTCTAACTCAGCAAAAGTCACAGAGAATTACAGCACAGAAAAAGGCCCTTTGGCCCATCTAATCCATGCTGAAACCATTTAAACTGCCTACTCCTAACAGCCTGCATTAGGACCATAGCCCTCCATATCCCTTCTACCCACATACATATCCAAGCTTCTCTTAAACGTTAAATCAAGCTCACATGCTCCACTTGTGCCAGCAGCTAGTTCCACACTCTCACAACCCTCTGAGTGAAGAGGCTTCCCCTCGTGTTCCCTTTAAACTTCTCACCTTTCACCCTCAAGCAATGACCTCTAGTTGTGGTCCCACCAAACCCCATCTGGAAAAGGCCTGCTTGCATTTACCCCATCTGTACCCCTCATAATTTTGTATACCTGTATCATACCTCCTCTTAATCTTCAGCATTCTAAAGAATACAGTCCTAACCTATTCAATCTTTCCCTATAAACCAAGGTCCTCCAAACCTGGCAACATCCTTGTAAATTTTCTCTGCACTCTTTTAATCTTGTTTACATCTTTCCTTTAGGTAGGTGACCAAAACTGCACACAGTACTCCAAATAAGGTCTTATCAACATCTTGTACAATTTCAACATAACATCCCAGCTCCTGTACTCAATACATTGATTTATGAAGGCCAATATACCAAAAGCTTTCTTTATGACCCTATCTACCCATGACTCCACTTTCAACAAATTAAGTACCTGTATTCCCAGATTCCTTTGGTCTTACTGAAGCGCAAAACCTTGCACTTGGCTGCATTAAATTCCATCTGCTATTTTTCAGCCCATTTTTCTAGCTGATGCAGGACCCTCTACAAGCCATGGTCGCCTTCCTCACTGTCTACTACACCCGCAATCTTGGTGTCATGTGCAGCTTTGCTGATCCAGTTAACCACATTATTATCTGGATCATTGATACAGGTGACAAACAGCAAAGGACCCAGCACCGATCCCTGTGGCACACCACTAGTCACAGGTCTCCAGTCAGAGAGGCAACCCTCTACTATCGTTCTGGCTTCTCCCATAAAGCCAATGTCTAATCCAATTTACCACCTTATCCTGAATGCCAAGCGACTGAACCTTCTAGATCAGTCTCTCATGTGGGAACTTGTCAAATGCCTTGCTACAGTCCATGTAGACAACATCTACTGGCTTGCCTTCTTCCTCTTTCCTGGTAACTTCTTTGAAAATACTCTTAAGATGGGTTAGATATGACCTACCACACACAAAGCCATGCTGACTATCCTTAATCAGTCCATGTCTATCCAAATACTTACACATCCGGTCCCTTAGAATACCTTCCAATGACTCCCACAGCTGATGTCAGACTCACTGGCCTATAATTTCCTGCTTTCTGCTTAGAACCTTTTTTAAACAGCTGTCACTAAAGATGTTTTAAATACCTTTGCTAGGGCCCCCGCACTTTCTGTACTTGCCTCCCATAGGGTCCCAGGGAACACATTGTCAAGCTCTGGGAATTTATCCACACTGATTTTCCTCAGGGTAGCAAACACCTCCTCCTCTGTAATCTGTATAGGGTCCATGAAGTTGATGCCGCTTTGCCTGACTTCCATAGACTTCCATCTGTCCCCCCAAATAAATACAGATGCAAAGAATGCATTTAAGATCTCTCCCATCTATTTTGGCTTCACACATGGATTACCATTCTGGTTCCAGAGGACCTATTTTGTCCCTAACAATCCTTTTGCTCTTTACATGTAGAATCCCTTAGGATTCTTCTTCAGCTTGTGTACTAGAGCAACTTCGTGCCTTCTTTTAGCCTTCCTGATTACTTTCTGAAGTGCTGTCTTGCATTTCTTATACTCCATAAGCACCTCATTTGTTCCTACTTGCCTATACCTGCTATGTACCTCCTTTTGTTTCTCTTAAACAGGGCCTGAATATTGAAAAACAAGTTTTCCTACATTTGTTATCTTTACCCTGTATTCTGACAGGCCCATGCAAGCTTTGTACTCACAACATTTTATTTTTGAAGACCTCCCAATTACTAAGTACACCTTTACCAGAAAATAGCCTATCACAATCCACACTTGCCAGTTCATTTCTGATACTATCAAAATAGGTCTTTCTCCAGTTTAGAATTTCAACCCGTGGACTAGACCTATCTTTCTGCATGTTTACTCTGAAACTGATGGCATTGTGGTCACTGGATGTAACGTGTTCTCCTACATAAACTTGTCACCTGCCCTGTCTCCTTCCCTAATAGCAGATACAGTATCTCTCACACTCTGTATGTTCTGATTAAGGAAACTTTCCTGAACACGCTTGACACTCTTTTCCAACCAGTCAATATGTGGAAAGTTAAAATCACTACAACAAGCTTATGTTTCTTGCCACTGTCTGCGATCTCTTTACAAATTTGTTCCTCTAAATCCTCAGGACTGCTGGGTGGTCTGTAATGCAGCCCCATTAACATGGTCACACCCTTCTTATTTCTCAGTCCCACTCATAAAGCCTCGCTAATCGAGTTCTCCAGTCTGTCCTGATGAAGCAGTGCAGTAACATTTTCACTGACTAATAACACCACCCCTCCTCTGTCACGTCTAAAACACGAAACACAGGGTTGCCAGTCCTGCAACCAAGTCTCACTAATGGCTACAACATCATAATTCCAGGTGTTGATCCATGCCCTGAGCTTGTCCATCTTTCCTGTGATACTTCTTGCATGGGAATGTACACAGCTCAGGGCACTAGTCACACAATGCTCAACCTTTTGATTCCTGACTTTGTCTATGCTCTTGCCAACATCTACTTCCACAACCTGTCTACTAACTGTTCTGGCACTGGTTCCCCCCTTCCCCCCCGCATCCCCCACACCTCTAGTTTAAACCCCACTGTGCAGCATTAACAAACCGTCCCTTCTGTATACGTCCCAGCTTCCCTGGAAGAGCCCAATGATCCAACAATCTTATACCCTCCCTACTACACCAACTCTTTAACCATGCATTAAACTGTATAATCTTCCTAGTTCTGGCCTCACTAGCACGTAGCTTGGGTAATAATCCTGAGATCACAACCCTGGAGGTCCTGCCTTTTAACTTAGCATCTAACTCCCTTTGCAAAACTTCATCACTCGTCCTACCCATGTCACTGGTACCTACAGGGATCACAACTTAAGACTGTTCACCCCCCCCCCCCCCCACAAGAATGCTAAGAACTCAATCTGAGATGTCCTGGACCCTGGTACTTGGGAGGCAACGTACCATTCTGGAATCTTGTTCTCACCCATAGAACCTCCTGTCCATTCCCCTAACTAATGAGTCCCCTATTACCACAGAGTGCCTCTTCTCCTCCCCATTCCCTTCAGAGTCACAGAGCCAGACTTGGTGCTGGAGACCTGACCACCATTACTTTCCTCTGTTCCGTCGACCCCCCCTCCCACAGTATCCCAAGTGATATACCTGTTGTTGGGGGGGGGGTGGCCACAGGGGTACTCAGCACTAGCTGTTTAACCCTTTTCCCTTTCCTTACTGTTGCCCAGTTTCCTGTGTCCTGCATCTTGTGGGAACTACCTCTCTAGAGTTCATCCAGTTCCAGCTCCAACTCCTGAACACGGTTTGTTAGAAGCTGCAGTTGAATGCACTTCTCACAGTTGTAGTCGTCAGAGATACTGCATGTCTCCCTGCCTGGCATCTTTTCTGTCCTATCTGAGCAGATAGAAAGAAGGGAAGAGAATAGAACTTAACCTAGAGCTTTACTTTGCTTTCTGTTACTGAAGCCTAAGCCTCAAAGAGCTAAAGCCTCAAGGGTCACCACTCTGACTCTGTCCACTTAGACAGTGGCCGCTGCGCTTGCCCCTACCTTCTTTTAATTGGCTTTGCTAATCAATCTCAAATGTAGGTTGGTCACTGATCAAAGCTCTATTATGCTGCCATGATCGGCTGCTCCCTTTTTCTACTGGGGCAGTGGACCTGATTAAAATCCCCTCCTTTCAAACATCCGATGTCCAGATGGTCAGTAGTCAAGGTCTGACCCTACAGAAGACCTTGGGATTCTGAAGAACTTTTGATCTGCATCTGTCCCTTCTATCTTGGCACAGGGTCAAGTTGAGTGTACAGCAACAGACCTTCTGGCCCACTATGTTATGCTGAACTTATTGAGCTAATTAAATGGGCAGCACAATAGCAAAGCAGTTTGCGAAATGCCTTACAGCGCCAGCTATAAAATTCCTGCCACTGTCTATAAGGAGCTTGTACGTTCTCCCCATGACCATGTGTGTTTCCTCCGGGTGCTCCAGTTTCCTCGGATCCCAAAAAAAGACATACAGGTTAGGGTTATTAAGTTGTGGGCATGCTATGTTGGTGCTGGAAGCAGGGTGATACTGCCCTAGCACTTCCATAGACTGAGTTGGTCATTGATGCAAAATTATGTGTTTCACTGTATGTTACATGTACATTGAAACAAGTAAAGCTAACCTTTAAAATATCTTCAAAGATTTTCTTTCATCTTTAATCCCTTCTGACTACATGGTGTCTATCCCTCCTTTCTCTACATATTCATCTGTCTAAGAGCTTCTTACAAAGCTTCTTTCATATCTATTGCTGCTCTACCACCCTGGCAGGCATCCACCACTCTGTAAAAATAAAGTTATCCTCCACATCTGCTTTAAACTTTCCCCCTCTCATGTTAATGGCAAGCTCTTTAGCATGAGACGTTTTGAATCGGGGGGGGGGGGGGGGTAGTTTCTAAGATTCCAGCTATTTTTTTCTGATCTCCCTCGGCCTCTGCCACTCCAGAGAAAACAGCCAAAGTTTGTCTAGCCTCTCCTTTTAGCACATGCCCTCTAATCCAGGCAGCATCCTGGTAAACCTTTCTGTACCCTTTCCATACCCTCCACATCTGTCCCATACAGAAACAGCCAGAATACTCCAGATGTAGTCTAACTCAACTTCTGTAAACCTGAAACATAACTTCCTGACCCAGAATCAGGTTTAATATCACTGGTGTATGTCAAGACATTTGTGATTTTTGTTAGCAATACTGTGCAACACAAAAAAAAGCCTATAAATTGCAATATAAATTATGTTATATAGGAAAAAATTACATAGTATAAAATGAGAGCGAAAAAAGGTGATTGTTCATGGGTTCATTGTCTGTGCAGAAGTCTAATCTGGTGGAGAAACGGCTGTTCCAAAAACAGTCATGGGCACAAGCCTCCCCAGCACCAAGGACATGCCTCAAAAAGGCAACATCCATTATTAAGGACCCTCATCACCCCTTGCCCCCTTCTCATTGTTACAGTCAGGAAGGGGGTACAGGAGCCTAAAGACATACGCTTGTGTTTTAGAACTCTTGAATTCAATGCCTCGACTAATAAAAGGCAAACACTGAGCAGCCAATGTAGGGCAAATCTGAGAATATCACCTTCTGTGCACAAAGCTCACATCAGGAGCTGGATGGAATTGCCTGGAAGCATTTGGGTAGATGTAGATATTTAACTATGCCTCATTCACATTCAGGTATTGAATTATTCTGTTTTATGCTGTACAGTTATAATAGCTTTCTTTTCTATCTATTGTGTAATGTAATGCAATTCTTATGTGAAAGTGGAAGAGGCCCCAGCAGTTCTGTATCTTTCATGGAATATGGGTGTCACTAGCAAGGAGGGAGGGAGCCACTTCCTGGAATCACCATACAAGTGAAGGCTTGTCACGTTATTTCAGAGGACAATTAGTGCTGTGATTTGTAAGTGAGACCTAGTGGATTTTTTTCCACATATAAACCACTTACCATTATTGATACCAGTTTTCCTATCATAGACTCTGTCCTGAAGAAGGGTCTCAGCCCAAAACACCGACTCAATTTATTTCTGTAAATGCTGCTTGACCTGCTGGGTTCCTCCAGCATTTTCTGTGAGTAGCTGTAGATTCCCCAGTTTTTGAATTAAGATAGAAAGGGAAAACTTTCAAATTAATTTACAGTTAGAATTATTGACAATTATAATATTGAAGGAATGCTTGGCAAGGGTGGCAGAGAGTTGACTGGCTATTAATTAGTGAAAATGCACAAATTCTGGTTTTGCCAGTGTATGTCCAATCACTTGACCTAACTACATAAATCACTTTGTGGCCTAGTTATGTGCTCTTAATAACTTTCTTTCCTGTCCATTTTTATGTTGTGAGCAGATTTACGCACAGTACTTTTGGTACTTTCATTGACGTAAATAATATAATATAAAAAGTTGGCTATATTTACTATCTATACAACTTGAAATACTTGGCAGACATCCATGAAAACAAAAGAATGAATAACAAAAGTTAGAACCCCAAAGACCCCTCTCCCCTCCTCCCCGCGTAAGCAGCGGCAAGCATCAACCAATCCCCTCCCCACCACCCTTGTCAGCACCCTTCACCCACTCAGCAACAGCAATGCATTGTGAGGGAGAGAGAGAGACAGATCTCTTCCCCTCTCCCTCCCCCCACTCACTCACTCTCACACACACACACACGCGCACATCTCCCATTTCAAGTCAAGTCACTTTTATTGTCATTTCAACCATAACTGCTGGTACAGTACATAGTGAAAATGAGACAACGTTTTTTCAGGACCATGCTGTTACATGACACAGTACAAAAACTAGACTGAACTACATAAAAAAAACAACACAGAGAAAGCTACACTAGACTACAGACCTACACAGGACTGCATAAAGTGCACAAAAACAGTGCAGGCATTACAATAAATAATAAACAGGACAATAGGGCAAGGTGTCAGTCCAGGCTTCGGGTATTGAGGAGTCTGATAGCTTGGGGGAAGAAACTGTTACATAGTCTAACCGTGAAAGTTAGGAGGGAGAAGAGATTGTATGAGGGGTGCATGGGGTCCTTCATAATGCTGTTTCCTTTGCGGATGCAGCGTGTAGTGTAAATGTCCGTGATGGCGGGAAGAGAGACCCCAATGATCTTCTCAGCTGACCTCACTATCTGCTGCAGGGTCTTGCAATCTGAGATGGTGCAATTTTCGAACCAGGCTGTGATGCAGCTGCTCAGGATGCTCTCAATACAACCCCTGTAGAATGTGATGAGGATAGGGGGTGTGGGAGATGGACTTTCCTCAGCCTTCGCAGAAAGTAGAGACGCTGCTGGGCTTTCTTTGCTATGGAGCTGGTGTTGAGGGACCAGGTGAGGTTCTCTGCCAGGTGAATACCAAGAAATTTGGTGCTCTTTACAATCTCTACCGAGGAACCATCGATGTTCAGCGGGGAGTGGTCGCTCTGTGCCCTCCTGAAGTCAACAACCATCTCTTTTGTTTTGTTCACATTAAGAGACAGGTTGTTGGCTCTGCACCAGTTCGTTAGCCGCCGCACCTCCTCTCTGTAAGCTGACTCGTCGTTCTTGTTGATGAGACCCACCACGGTCGTGTCATCGGCGAACTTGATGATATGGTTTGAGCTGTGTGCTGCAGCACAGTTGTGGGTCAGCGGAGTGAACAGCAGTAGACTGAGCACACAGCCCTGGGGAGCCCCTGTGCTCAGTGTGATGGTGTTGGAGATGCTGCTCCCAATCTGGACTGACTGAGGTCTCCCAGTCAGGAAGTCTAGGATTCAGTTGCAGAGGTGGGTATTCAGGCCCAGTAGGCTCAACTTTCCGATCAGTTTCTGAGGGATGATTGTGTTGAATGCTGAACTGAAGCCTATAAACAGCATCCGAACGTACGTGTCTTTTTTGTCCAGGTGGAGGGTGGTGGCAATGGCATCATCTGTTGAGCGGTTGGGACGGTACGCAAACTGCGGGGGGGTCCAATGAGGGGGGCAGCAGGGTCTTGATATGCCTCATGACGAGCTTCTCGAAACACTTCATGATGATGGATGTAAATGCAACGGGACAGTAGTCATTTAGGCAGGACACTGAAGACTTCTTCGGCACAAGGACTATGGTGGCGGCCTTTATCACAGCAAATGGGGGTCTGATGGTTGCTGTTTCGGTGTTACAGTCTACCACACCTTTCTTTTACTCAGAGATTCCCGACACAAGAATTGGGAGCAAACTCTCCCTACATCTAAAGAAAGAGAGAGAATGTGATTGCTCGACTACAGAGACCTCCATCCACCACAGCAAAATCTTGATGTTCCTTCTCCCGTGGCGCCTCAGTTTGGCAACACAAGCCTGAAATCAGTCATCCACAGGGCTGCACCCGGAAGGTGCCATTTTCTAAGGCACACCTGGAGAAAAGCCGGCCGACGAGCTCCAGCCGCCATTTTAAAAAAATGCAGTTTGTGTGCCAATTGCAGATCAGGACCTTGATAGAACCACAACCACCTAGAAAAGGAAACAAAGAGGCATGAGGCACTCCTTGCAAACTAGACACTCTCAATTTTGCCTCATCCTTTAGCCAGACAAGCTTCTGCCTATTAATATGTTATCTCAGGCATCATGAGTTTTTGTTTTATGGAGTAAAGTTTGTGACAACTAATCAAATCTTAGTACATTCACCCGGTTTCCCTTTATCCATGTTACTTCTTAGAACAGCAATAAATTGGTAAAATATGGTTTCCTTTCCACAAAACCATAATGATGTTGCCTGAATACTTTGAATATTGTGGCTTTTTTTTGCAAACTTTTCAGTAATAATACTTTCTAACATTTGCCAAAATGTAAGCCGATTCTCTCTTGTTCTGTCTAAGACAACCTTCCCAAGCTTCCTTTAGCACATGCCTCTAATCCAGGCAGCATTCCTATTTGATCTTTGTAGCTTTCATGTCATGGTTGGTGGCAATGCATTTTGTGTTATCCATGAGTCTGTGGCTCTTTTCGTAGCGGTTAACATGCACAGTGTACTGGAGCAGCACGGTTAGTCTGTGCAGAGGCTGATGTATTAAAGATGTCATCTGATACTAACAGGGCACAGAAACTTGTCAGAGTTTGCTTCCCACATGCCAGACAAATCATAAATATTAATCAGTAAAGGTCTGTAGGGACACGTCAAATGGAACAGTTCCTGAAACTGCTTTGATGCATTTTGCGTCAAGCCAGGCGGGTTGTCCGCAGACTTGATTTCAGCTTGTTCAGTTGCAAATTTCTTTGCCTTTCTGCTTCATCAGGAATTGGCTGAGGGTGCTGGCATTGATCAAGGAATGAGCTGTCATTTCAAACATGCAAAGAAGGAGAACTGGATTGCTGCTTGTTCGTTTACTCCCTTTCCAGTGAACTTCTACTTCAACTGCTGCCGAGTTTGCAAATAAGCCATTTCTTGAAAGATCTGCAGCAATGAGATTCTAAGAAAACATTAGGCGGGGAAGAGAAAAGGAGAAAAAGAGGGAACATGGTGGGAGGGGGTTGTATTGAGAAAGCTCGAGCCATTTTCCTCTGCAGTTACTGCAAGAAAATTAATCTTGGTAGAATATAGTGACATGCACATACTTTGATAATAAATATATGTTCAACTTTAAACATGCTTATATTATCATCTTACCTTGCTTATCCCTGTGCTTCTGGATGAGATTCTAGACAGTGAGTAAGTTTGATTTTGCCTTGTCCAGTGGTAATGGGTGTTGGTTTAGGGGTTAGAGGAAACAGTTATCTAATTAGAGTCATAGAAAAATACAGCACAGAAACAGGCCTCTTGGCCCACCTAGTCTGTGCCAAACTGTTTACTCTGCCATCTTCCATCAGCCTACACCCACACCATAGCCTTCCATAACCCTACTTCTCTTAAATGTTGAAATCAAGCTTGCATGCACCACTTGTGTTGGCAGCTCATTCCACACTCTCACAACCCTCTGACTGAACAAGCTTCCCGTCATGTTCCCCATAAACTTTTCACCTTTCACCCTTAACCCATGACCTCTAGTTGTCCCACCCTACCTCAATGGATAAAGCCTGCTTGCATTTACCTTTTCTATACCCCTCATAATTTTGTACACCTCTATCAAATTTCCTCTCAGTCTTCTAGGTTCTCAGGAATAAAATCCTAAAATATTCAATTTTCCTTATAACAGCTCCCCCAGGTGATCTTTTCTTGTAAATTTCATTGGTTTTAATGAAAAAGATGTCAAGTCTAGTTCCCAGCACCCCACAGAATGTAGATCAGGTCCAGAGCTCTCCTGGTTCCACAAGGGGGCAGCAAATCTTCAACCTGGCATACCAGGTTGAACCCTTGAAACCATCTTTAATTATTTCAGTTAGATAATGTTGCCATCCCAATCTACATAACTTGTACTAATAGAAGCATGAGGAAAAGCTGAACTAAAATCAGGGATGACCAAAGAGATCTAATGAGAGGAAGGTGGGAAAACCGAAGTTTAATGGGGAACAGAATTAGAATTAGGTTTATTAACACTCACATGTGTCGTGCTTTGTGGCAGCAGGAAAGAGCAATACATTTTTAAAAATCTATAGATTACAATAAGAAATATAGAAGATAAATAGTGCAAAAAAAGCAAACTACTGAGGGGGTGACATGTGATCGTGGACTGTTCAGAAATCTGAAGGGAAGAAGTTGTTCCTGAAACATAAAGTGTGTGTCTTCAGGCTCCTGTATTTCCTCCTTGATGGTAGCAATGTGAAGGTATGTGCCCCAGATGTCAAGGGTCCCTAAGGACTGGCAAGGAATACAGTACGATATAGATTAGTTGCAGGTATGGGCAGAGAAATGTCAGATGGAGTTTAACCCAGATGAATGTGAGGTGTTGCACTTTGGTACGGCAAATGCAAGGAGACAGTACACTGTTATCATTAACAGTGTTGCTGAGCAGAGAGATCTTGGGATCCAAATTCATAGCTCCGTGAAAGTGGCCACATGGGTCAATAGGATGGATAAGAAGGCTTATAGATTGCTTGCTTTTAATAGGCGAAACATTGAGTTCAAAAGTCATGAGGTTATGTTGCAACTTTATAAAACTCTGGTTAGGCCACAACTGGAGTTCCATTCACCCCACTGTAGGAAAAATATTGAGGCAAGGCTTTGGAGAGGGTGCAGAAGAGGTTTACCAGGATGCTGCCTGATTTAGAGGGCATGTGCTATCATGAGAGGCTGGGTAAACTTGGGTTCTTTTCTCTGAAGCAGTGGAGGCTGAGGGGAGATCTATTAGAGGATTATGAGCAGCATAGATAGAGTAGATGGGAACCCCTGTTTCCCATGGTTGAAATGTCTAATACCAGAGAACATGTGTTGAAAACGAGAGGGGGTAGGTTCAAAGGAGGATGTGAGGGTAAGTTTTTTTGCTCCTGGTGGGTGAATGCCTGGTATGGTGATAGAGGCAAATTTATTAGAGGCTTTTAAGAGACGTTTGGACAAGGACATGAATATTAGGAAGATGGGATATAGACATGGTGAAGGAGGAAGGGTTAATGTTCGGGAGTTTTAGATTTGCTTTTTAGTTGATTCAGCACAACATTGTGGGCTCCTGTGCTGTACGTTCTATGATGGATGTTGCCTTCTTGAGGTATCTCCTTTTGAAGTTGTGCTCGATGACAGGGAGTCTGGTGCCTGTGATGGAGCTGACTGGCAGCCGGTGATGAAGGCAGAGAAAGCAAATTTATAAAACCTTGGAGTCTGTTGAAGAGCAAAAAAAAATCAAAGGATACGGGATTGGCACAGTAGTGCTGAGGTGAAAGAGGAGCTGAATCCTACTGAAAACAGAGGAAGGAGGGGCTGAGGTTGTAGGAGGTTAGATCAATGTGTCAGGCTTTTGAGAGATAAATACAAGACCTGTAAAGGACATCTGCTCAGCAATACAGTGAACTTCATATAAGTATTCATGAAAACTCATAAATATCCTGATAATCTCATAAATGTACCCTCTTACTCTCATAAATATACTTAGACACTTTCATAAATATACCCACGCACTCTAAGGAACATTGCTTAACAATATGCTGAGCTTCAGGATCAGTCGCAAGTAAACATGGAACTGCCACAGATGTACTCGTGGGAAGAATGTAAAGTGCCCTCGGACTCAGAAGATACCATCGGGTCTGAAGAGCAGCCTAGTGACTCACAGTTCACACTTATGTCCCCTTTTTACAAATTCATAAAATGGAATAATTGGGAAAGTTAGGGGCAAGTAGTGGGTAGATCTGCCACTGCAACATCACCTTGGGAGTGGAGAGCTGAATGGAAATAAAGGCTATTTAAAATTAGGCACATGTACTGAAGAAATTGATAACATATAAATATACCTGCAAAATCTTACAAATATATCCCCACACTCCCATAAATGTGTTTGCGCACTCATGAGTATACAGGTACACACACATAAATACAGTAGATTCTGGTTAATTGGGCTATCAGTTATCGGAGCAGCTGTTTATTTGACAATAAAAAAGTAGCTGGGATTCCCTTTGTTTATTTGGGACACGATGTCACTTAATTGGGGCTGGAGACTGGCACTGAAAAGTCTCTAACTAGCGTCAGATGTGACCACTGGACACAACCATACAGAGCGGACAGTTTTTAAATAGTGTCTTCAAAAATTAGTGATTTGTCACTGAAAGTTGGTGCAAAATAATTAAGACAATTCAGAACTGTTTTACTCACTGCAGTTTCAAGTATTCATGCCTAGAGATGCCAGAAATGGCCAGGAGAGAAATTAAAATTCAACAGGTTAGGAACTACAAAGAATTTGAAGTTATCAACAAACATTTTGAATGTTATAATGAAAATAATGATTTGGAGGATGTAATCAATAATAGCATGGTATGAAGGCAGTCTATTATTTACACTAGGTCTCTCCGTTGATTTTGCTCATTTACAATCAATCAAAAGAATGCATATACAGGATAAATTCTTCCTTCAAAGCCTATTGGGAACTAATTCACAGTTTATAGTATTGATAGAGCTCTAATTTGTTCAGTATTTCAATTGAATACATATATTGTTACATTGTTAAACCTTTTTAAATATTCCATGAAACTTCAGTTAATTGGAACAGACACTGAACTGAGCCAAAATGAACTGGTCCCATTGTATCCCAATTAATCGGAAACAATTGTATATGCACAAATTCAAAATACACCCACAAACTCACATATATATTTACATATACTTCTCAAACAAACGTCAGGAAAAGAAGAACATATTTTGTCCAGATAATAGCTCTCAACCTTAATAGGTCTCTCCATTCAAGATAATTTAGACGCTAAAATCATAGGAACAGTGTAAGACACTGATTATTCAATCCACCAAGGCCCGCTGGTTCAATGTTACAATCTCAAACGCAGGGCAGCACAGGAAGCCCATCAACAGCAATGTGAGACTTGGGAAACAGCAACCCATTTGAAGCATTATAATGCTGCACTTTAAGGAAAAGAATACTTGAAATGGCTGGGTAAGAAAGGGTTAAATAAACATTAAAATATTTTTTGAGAGTTTGATGCCACTTTTAAGATGATCGTGACACAGGCACAATTACTTGGGGATGTTGGCCTCTTTTTTCTCATCAGTGGAATAAGCCCCAGAGCTTTTGTGTGTGAGTCAGACACAAGTGCTTTGATGAACAGTGCCATTGCCAGCTGCTAATTTTGAACACAAGCTCTTATTTTAAGAAGCAACCCAGTAATTGCCAACCCTAGATGAGGTGTTTCATCCTTATCAACACTCTCCAAAAATGAAAGGCTGGTCACAGTCAGCTTAAACACGTATGGCCACACGCACGATTTCTGGCACACAAGTATCTGCACATACAAGCATGCTCACAACTTGCTAGTTCACTTAGAGCAGTTGGCACTTGCATGTGTGCATCTTACATGTGCGCGTAGGTGAATGGGGGTGAGGAGGGGCTTCCTCATTTCGTTCTTTACATTTATACTTAGTGCCTCAGCATGTTTCAGCCAGTACTTCTGAAATGCTTTACTGCTGGGAAATTTATACACATTATGCTGCCAGGCGCAGTATCTGATGGTGAGCACATGACGTGGTTGGTGATGTTGGGGGCTGAATACTGCCTGAGGTAAGCAGACTGAGAGTGAAGGGGAACAGGTGATACACATGATTTGTTTGATATGGGGGCTGAATACTGCCTGAGGTAAGCAGACTGAGAGTGAAGGGGAACAGGTGATACACATGATGTGGTTGGTGATGTTGGGGGCTGAATACTGCCTGAGGTAAGCAGACTGAGAGTGAAGGGGAACAGGTGATACACATGATTTGTTTGATATGGGGGCTGAATACTGCCTGAGGTAAGCAGACTGAGAATGAATCTGCCTTCAATGTTTTATTATCTCTATACAATTACTTATCACTTCTGTTGATTTCACTGCTGCCTGTTACAACTATCAGACCTGGAGTGATTGGCAGCTGACCTGGTGCTGTGCATATTTATTTTATTTAGAGAGACAGCAAAGTAACAGGCCCTTCTGGCCCACAAGGCTCTGCCTCCCAATTATACCCCTGTGACCAATTAACTTATACACCTCTGGACTGTGGGAGGAAACCAGAGCACCTGGAGGAAACCCATGGTCATGGGGAGAATGTGTAATCTCCTTACAGAGATGAATCCGGGTTGCTGACTTTGTAAAAAAACATTCTTCTGACTGCTCTGCTACCATGCCTTTCCCTATGTTAGTGCTTACTCCTGATACAGCTCAGCTTGGTAGAACAATGCATGCAAAGTTGAACAGAAAACAGCAAGTATCATGGTTATTTTAGAGGTATAAGTATGCAAATATTTGATTTCCTGTCCCAATCTTGTTGCAGTGAACGGAGCAGTGAGGGAAGAATCGTTACACACCAAGACTGCACCAGAGGTTGCCCAGCTCATGCAGAAAATGACCACTCAGTCAGGGCTGGACATAATCCGCATCCGCAAACCATTTCACACCGACAGCCCAAGCATACAGGGTCAGTGGAACCCGTTCGTCAACAAGCCCAGTGCCTTGAACGTGCAAAACTTCAAGAAAGACTGAGAGGCCAGACTCATTGCCAGAAGCGGAGGAACTGACGTAATCAGTCCCATTATAGATTTTCCCGTTTTAAAATCAATCTTCCTCCAGTGACTGAACGTGTGATTACAAGTGGGTTCTAATGACAAGAAAATCTCCAGCCATCTTCCCCAGCCCTCCCTGCGGCGGGACATTGCTCTGAGCTTCAAACTTTGATTCTGTAACTGTTGACCAGTTGGTAAATGTTATTAAAGATACAGAAGTGCTTAATATCCTCTTTCTGGATCGTTAAATGTGACCAGCTTTAGACACAGTCCTCTGAGCTGTGATCAGTGGAGGTCCTGTTGAGGAAAGTACTGTTCCAACTCCATCCTTCCTAGAAGACCACTCGCAATGGGAGGAGCAACCCCGCATATTCTGTCTGGCTAGCCACCTGACAATATGAACATTGATTTCTGGTCATTTCACATCCCTTCCCCTTCTTCCATTCCCCATTCTGATCCTCTGTCCCTTTCTCCCATGGTCCATCCTCCTGACCTGTCAGATTACTCCTTCTCCAGCCCTTTACCTTTATAATTTCATGCTCCCTGTCCCATTCACCCAGCTTGTACTCCTTCCCTTCTTATGCTGGTTTCTTCCAGTCCTGATGAAGAATTAGAATTAGAATCAAATTTTATTTCTTAAATCCATCTCACAGTGTGAGAGAGTAAAATCTTTATGATGCATCTCTGTCGCTATGTACAGGCAATAAAGAAGAGAGATGTGGGAGGATATTGCACAAGACACTAAGATTGTATATGTAATTGTTTTGTAGGTTTTCAGCCCAATGACTGTTTATTACTTTCCATTGATGTTGCCTCACCTGCTGAGTTCCTCCAGCATTTTTTTTTGTGTGTTGATTTGGGGAAAGGAAGGGTTTGTAGCTTTGATGTTGAATCTAGTCAAACAAATGGGCAAACTGATGCGACCACTAGACACAAAGTCCGCTACCCAATTTCTTTCAGTATTCCAAAGGGACCATTCCTTCCTTTCATCTCTACCACACTCACTCCCCCATCTTCCCTTTCCTGCACAACATCAGAAGTAAGTGTTGAATGTAATGGACAATACCCTGATCTTCCTCCTCCCCCACCAAGATTCTACCACTTCCTGGGTAATAATGGGGCAGCGCGGTAGTGTAGCAATTAGCCTAACACTTTACAGTTCATTTCCCACCACTGTCTGAAAGGAGTTTGTGTGTTCTACCTGTGACCATGTGCGTTTCCTCCGGGTGCCCTGGTTCCCTCCCACATTCCAAAGGTGAATGGGTTAGTAGGTTGATTGGTCACATGGGTGTACTTGGACAGTGTGGACTCATTGAGTCAGAAGGTCCTGTTACCGTGTTGTATCTCCAACTAAAAATAAAATAAAAACATTAATTGACCACTGTTAATTGCCCAGGAGCAATTTGTGGTGGTCAATTAACATTCTGATCCCTGCATCTTTGGGATATGGGTAAAGACCATGCACTTCCACGAAGAACATGCAAACTATACACAGAGCATCAGAGGTTACAGTTTGCTGGAGCTGTAGTATAAATTCCACATTATATTTGGGATGATTGGTCTAAACTTCAGAGGCATAAGCTCCATATCATTGACTCTTTGTTGTCAATACATGTTGTTTTTATTTTCAAAAGCCTCCAATCTAATCCACCTTCCTGCCGAAAGGCATTTTATAGTGAATGAAGAACTTATTTTGGTGGTGTTCTTGTAGGAAGCACAGCAGCCAGTTAGCACAGAGCATAAGGTCAAGTTCAAGTTTATTGTCAAATGCAAAAGTACATCGATGCCCAGGTGCAATTGAAAATGTGCAGCAGCGTCACAATAAAAAAATAAATTATACACAATTTTCACAGGAAAGAACGGAATTGGAACAAAGGCAAAACCGAGGTCAGTTTCAGTGCAAAGTGGACAGAGTGTTGCTAGTGATTAAGGTTGCGCTGCTAAGCTCCAGAACCAAATGATTGAAGGGAAGTAGCTGCAATATGACAGTATCCAGATAATCTCTTCTGTTGAAATTGATGTAGGACAATGAACCCAGTATCTCTTCCAATAAATAATGTAATATGATATACATCTTTGTGTGTGAGGGGAGTGGTGAAGAGGTTTGTTTTGCTGTTACTTTATTATGTTGTTGCCGCTTAAGTTGTTCTGCTGAGTACTATGGGTGTGCTATGTTGGTGCCAGAATATGTGGTGACATTTGCCACTGGCCCCAGTACAGCCTTGTGTGTGTTGATTGTTAATGCAAATAATGAATTTCAATGGTTCCATTTACACAGAGAACTTACACGGTGTACAGCCTGAAATTCTTACTCTCCCCAGACATCCTCAAAACAGAAGGGAAACCCCAAAGAATGAAAAGACAGGAAAACGCTAGAACTCCAAAGACCCCTCCCCCTCCCACACCAACCAGCAGCAAAGCATCACTCCTGCCCCCACCACTCGTCATGCAAGCAGTAGCACCCCCAAACAAAATCCGTCAAAAAAACCACAGTTTTTCCTGACAGTTAGACATGCCACAGACTTTCTCACTAACGAGGGAGAAAGGTATCACTCCTGCCACTGAATGTTTCGATCACATGTGATAACTAATGAATCTGAATCTAAAATCCATGAAATAATACATAAGAAAACACTTTTTCTCAATTTCTCGCTCTACCCCTCTGTTTTTCCCATTCCCCATTCTGATCCTCCCCTTACCCATTCTCACCTGCCCATTACCTTTGGTATCCATCCTCCTTCCCTTTATCCCATGGTCCACTCTCCTATCAGAATCCCTCTTCAGCCCATTTCCTCTTCCACCTATCACTTCAAACCGAACCCCCCCCTTCCCCCATCACTCACCTACCCAACCTCCCCCTCATCAGGACCCACCTATCACCTGTCAGCTTGTATTCCTTCCCTTCCCCCACCTTTTTAATCTGGCTTCTTCCACTTTCCTTTCCAATCCCAATGAGATGTCTCAACCCAAAATATCGGCTGCTTATTCCTCTCCATGGATGCTGCCTGACCTGTTGAGTTCCTCCAGTACCTGCAGAATCTAAAATGGCACTTTTATGTCTACCCGAGAGAAAGAATGGGGTCCACAAGTTTAATGGCATGTATGGGAAGCAGTGGCTCCAATAGTGGAACACTCCCAGAGCACTGTCCTGCAGTAAGACCCTAGGTTTGTGGGTTCACGATGCATGCACTATGCTCAAGGCAAGAATACTAAATGCTGCATCTACCTGAAACAGCTGGTAACCTCTTCTCCAAGTGTAAAATAAAAACAAGCATAGAAAGAAGCTTGTGTTCATCCCGTAGACACACTTCTTGTGAGGAGAAAGGCCCTAAAGGAACTTATGAAATGCTTCAGACCACAAGAGCTCTCCAATGGCAAAGGTCAAAGACCCCTCACCAAACTAGAAACCGCAAGGAAACAAGCTTCTTTTAACTTGCAGGGACCTGGGGAACACTGAGGGTATGTCTAATACTGTGCAGGCCAACACTGTAATGATAACAGTTGGGGGGTGTCATTTCCTCACCCAGAGTTGTGGGGAGAATGTGGAATGAGATGCCAGCAAAAGTGGTGCATGTTGTTTTGCTTTAGCATTTAAGGAAAATGTTAGAAGTACAAGATGGGGGCAGGTGGATTTTGAGAGCTGTGGTTCAGGTACAGGTCGATGAGACTGGGTAGAATAAGTTCAGCACAGAGTAGATGAGCAAAAGGGCCTGTTTCTGTGATGTAGCACAATTATACCCAGCAGGTCCGACAACCAAGGTGGCAAGGTAGCTTAACACTTACGCCACAAATGGTCGGGGTTCAATTTCCACTGCTATCTATGATTTTGTACATTCTTCGCTTGACAGTTTCCTCCCAAATACAGAGATGCACAGGAAGTAAGTTGTGTGCATGCTATGTTGGTGTTGGAAGCTTGGGCCCCAGCACATCCTTGGACTGTGGTTGTTGGCAAACACATTTCACTGTATGTTTTGATGTACACGTGTCAAACTAAGATAATATATCTTAAAGGGTTTGCTTCGGTGCTGTGGTGCTCTCTCAATGACTTTAAGCTGTTGCTGAGTTAGTGCATGAACTTTGTGCTTCATGAATCGTTGCTCAAGGATCCCACTGCGTACTATATTTCTGCTCAAAACTCAGCAGGTCAGATAGGAACTATGGAAAGGAAGAAACAGTCAATGTTTTTGGTTGAGGCCCTTTGTCAAGACTGGAAAGGGAGGGAGAGAAGCCAGAATAAAAAAAGAGGGAGGGAGTACAAGCTAGAAGATGATAGGTGAGGCCAGATGGGTGGGTGGGGTGGGTTAAAGTTGGAAGCTGGGAGGTGATAGGAAAGATACAAATACAAATACTTTATTTATAAATAGGTTGACCGGTAGGTTATGGTTGATGTGTGCCATAACCAATCACTCGAAGCACTTTATAGCAATTGATGTTAGAGCCACAGGTCGGTAGTCATTCAGGCATGCCACCTTGCTTTTCTTCGGCACCGGGATTATCGTTGCCACCTTAAAACGTGAGGTTAAAGGAAAGAGAGAGGAATTTGATAGGATAGGTGAGCCGAGTATGGGAGAAAGGGAAGGAGGAGGGGCCAGAGTGCAGCACTGAGGAAGAGGGAAGGCAGGGGAGGGGAAGAGAAACTACCGGAAGTTAGAGAAATGGATGTTCATCCCTTCAAGTTGAAGGATTCCCATTTGGAATAGGTATTGCTCCTCCAACCTGAGAGTGGCAGTAGAGGAGGTGACATGTCGGAATGGGAATGAGGATTGGAAATGAAATAACTGGCCACTAGGAAATGCTGCTTTTTGCAGGTGGAAAGATGCTCTGCGATCTACATCGGGTCTCACCAATGTAGAGGAGGCTGCAAGGGAAGCACTAGCTATAGTAGATGACCTCCAGATTTACTGGTCAAGTCTTAACCCACCTGGAAGGACTGTTTAGGGCCCTGAATGTTGGTGAGGGAAGACTTACTTTGGCAGGTGTAGCACATCTTCCACTTGCAGGGAAAAGTGCCCTAAGGGAGATCATTGGGGAGGGATGAAAGGAATCTTCTGGGCCTCTGGATTACCGGCGTATCGTTGAGTCACACAGCCGTGACACCATACCCTGTAAATTCTGCCAGTTGCCACATGTTCTCCAACTGTATTGCCTCACAAAGCTGCTTACAGTTAAATTCTAGAAGATACTGAGGTGCAGAAAGCAACAACCAGCTTCAAAGGTAAACAGATGGCATTCTTGCTTGGGTCCCATGGCAACACTGATGTCATTAATTAATGCATTAAAGGCCAGTTAGCTTCACCAGCCTTCAAAGTTTTAATAACATTTCCCTGCTCTTATTCTCTCTCAGTTCATTGTTTTTCTTGAGTCTGAGCCTGTGTCATCAGATCCTCCTTCAGGCATGGAGTTAGCTGGCTGGAGCCAACAGTGCACCAACCGTTGCACTCACATTGGAGGGCCAGGTCCGGCAGTCAGTGAATGATAAGAGTAAAAAAAGAAAAGGATTAGCTTTATTTGTCACATGTACATTGTGATAGTGAAATGTGCCTCTTAGCCAACGACCAACACAGTCTGAGAATGTGACACTAAGTGTAAGTGTCACTAAGCTTCAGGCACCAACGTAGCATGCCCACAACTTAATAACCCTAAGCTGTATGTCTTTGGAATTGGGAGGAGACTGGAGCACCTAGAGGAAATCCACGTGGTCACATGGAGAACGTGCAAACTGCTTACAGACAGCAGCAGTTTTGAACCCGTATCACTGATGCTGTAATAGTGCTACAACACCATGCCTCAGTGGGAGAGCTAAAAGGACATGGTGTCTCCACACATTGCCCTTTTGTTCCTAGCGTGAGGCTTTCCTTTCTAGGACATCTGGGGTTTCCCTTCCACCACCATTAAAGTACCCTCACCCACATCTTCTCTACTTCCCAGACATCCACGCTCACCTTCCTGCTGACATAATACTCATAGTTGCTCTTGTCCTTACATAGCACCCTATGAGCCTCTGCATCCAACACATCATTCTCTGCAACTTCCTCTAAAGGGATCTTCCTTCTCTTTCATTGTCCACTCTCCTCTCCTATCAGATTCCTTCATCACCAGCCTTTACCTTTCTCACCTGCCTGGCTTCACCCATCACCTTCTAGCTAACCTCCTTCCCCTCCACCCTTCCCTGTCTTCCCTTTCCTTTCCAGTCCTGAGGTAGTTGCAGCCGGGATTGTAGACTGCTGTTTCCATTTCCACGAATGCTACCCAACCTGCTGATTCCAGCATTTTGTGGGTGTTGCTTTGTACAGCTCTGGTTATCGTGCTCCATTAGGCAAACACTCACCCTGCTGATGCATTACCCTCGACTTGTTTACTGTCAAACTGACATCTGCTGATTGACAGGAGAAGACCAACCAGTCCATCCAGCCTGTCCTGTTATGGCAGTCAAACCTATTTGATGTTTTGGAAGAGATCAAAATCACATGTAGTTTGCGAGTGAGGTTGGAAGGGGTGGAAGAAATTTCTACTGCAACCTCATTGGGTCAAGGATATCTGTGGCATGCGGTCACAGGGTGAACAGAGTTGCCAGATAAAAGTTCAAAGTAAATTTAATATACAAGTACTGTATATGTCACCTTGTGATTCATGTACAGGCAGGTAATGAAATACAATCAAACTTATGGGAAATTACTGTATACCAAACAAAGATTGACAAATAACCAATGAGCAAAAGAAGACAAATTGTGTAAATAATCAACAGTAAATATACGGAGAACATGAGTTTTAGAGTCCTTGAGAGTGAGTCTGCAGGTTGTGGAATCAGTTCAGAGTTGAGGTGTGAAGTTAACCACGCTGGTTCAGGAGCCTGATGTTGTAGGGTAATAACTTTTTCTGACTCTGGTAATGTGGGACCTGTACCTTCTACCTGGTGGTAGCAGCAAGAAGGGAGTATGGCCTAGATATTGGAGGTCTTTGATCTCACACCAACCAAATACAGTCTAGCTCTCATTTGAAATAATTCAGGGAACCAACCAGAATGCCAGACCTATTCTGTGGAGCAAGAGGCAACTTCATGACTAATCTCAAATTGCTCTGACATACCTCAAGAGAAAGACTCCAATTCTGCTGAACTGCAAATGAACAATCTTATCGCTACAGGCCATTCGGCCCATTGAGTCTGCTCTGCCATTCTATCATGGCTGATTATTATCCCTCTCAACCTCATTAGAAAATAGAATACAGAAAAGTATAGCACAGTCCAAACATCTCTTAAAAGCCTTTAATGTATTTGCCTCCACCACCATACCACATTCCAGGCATCCACCACTCTCTGAGTAAAAAATCATAACCCTCACATCCCCTTTGAACCTACCCCCTTTCACTTTCAATACATCCCCTCTGGTATTAGACATTTCAACCCTGGGAAACATACTCTCTGCCCACTCTATCTATACCTCACATAATCTTATAAACCTCTATCAGATCTTCCCTCAGCCTCCGGTGCTCCACAGAAAACAACCCAAGTTTACCCAGCCTCTCATGATAGCACATGCCCTCTAAATCAGGCAGCATCCTGATAAGCCTCTTCTGCACCCTCAACATCCTTTCTATAGTGAGGCAATCAGAACTGTGTGCAGTACTCCAGATGCAACCTAACTAGAGTTACATAAAGTTGCAACACAACTTCCTGACTTTCAAACTTAATGCCTCGACAAGCATTCCATAAGCCTTCTTAACCACCCTATCAACCTGTGTTGCCACTTTCAAGGAGCAATGAACCTGGATCCCAAGATCGCTCTGTTCAGCAACACTGTTTAGGACCTTGCCCTTAACAGTGTACTGTCTCCTTGCACGAGGAAATCTGCAGATGCTGGAAATTCAAACAACAACACATACAAAATGCTGGTGGAACATAGCAGGCCAGGCAGCATCTATAGGGAGAAGTGCTGTCGACGTTTCGGGCCGAGACCCTTCGTCAGGACCGTCTCCTTGCATTTGCCTTTCCGAGATGCAGCACCTCACATTTATCTGGGTTAAACACCATCTGCCATTTCTCTGCCCATATCTGCAACTGATCTATATCACCCTGTATTCTTTGTCAGTCTTCTACACTATCCACAACTCCACTAATCTTGGTATCATCCATAAATTTACTAACCAACCCATCTACATTTTCATTTAACTCATTTACATACATCACAAACAGCTGAGGTCCCAGCCCAGATCCCTGTGGAACACCACTAATTACAGATCCCCAGCTCAAATAAGTTCCTTTAACCACCATCCTCTGTCTTCTATAGGCAAGTCAGTTCTGAATCCAAACAACCAATTTGCTGTGGACCCCCTGCATCTTAATCTTCTGGATTAGTCTCCCATGAGGGACTTTGTCAATGCCTTACAAAAATCCATGTGGACAACATCCTCTGCCCTACTTTCAACAATCTCTCTTGTCTCCTTGTCAATAAACTCAATCAAGTTGGTGAGGCACAACATACTCCATACAAAGCCATGCTGGCACTCCCTAATTAGACAAGAAAAAATCTGCAGATGCTGGAGATGCTAGGGCATGGATTTCCAAATGCTCATATATCCTATCCCTAAGACTGTTCTCCTGCAATTTCCCTACAACCGATGTGAGACTCTCCATAGTTCCCAGGATGTTCTCTTGCCAGTTGCCAGTCCTCTGGGACGTCACCCATGGCTAGGGAGGATAAGAGAATACTGGTCAAGGTCCCAGCAATCTCATCTCTTTCCTCCTTCAATAACCCGGGGTAAATCCCATCAGGCCTGGATTTACCCCCCCCCATATCTACCCAAAACTTCCTCCTCCTTGACCCCAAAATACCCTAATGTATTTACACACCCCTGCCTTCTCCACATAACCTTTGATGCTCTTACTAATCAAGAACTTGTCAATGTTCTCTTTAATGTACTCAGCAGCTTGGCTTCCACAACCATCTGTAGCAATGAATTCCACAGATTCTCTATCCTCTAGCTAAAGAGATTACTCCTCATCTCTGTTCTACATGAATATCCCTCTATTCAGAGAATACACCCTCTGGTCCTAGACTCACCCACTATAGGAAACATCTTCTCCACATCCACTAAGCCTTCCAATATTTGATTGGTTTCAATAAGATGTCCCCCTCATTCTTCTAAACTCAGATGAGTGGAGGCCTAGAGCCATCACATGCTCCCCATACATTAACTCTTTCATTGCTGGTATCATTCTCAAGAACCTCCTCTGGACCTAGAGGATGATCCAATGCCAGAACATCATTGGAAAGAGACCCTAAACTGCTCGCAATACTTCAATTACAGTCTGACAATGCTTATAAAGCCTCAGCATTGCATCCTTGCTTCTAGTCCTGTCAAAATTAATGCTGACATTAAACCACATACCCCTGTTGCTTCAAAGCATAGGCCTGGTCTTGAGGGCAAACTGGAGGAACGACTGATTTACAAATGCCTTTAGGGTGTTGCTCACTGCAAAGCTTCAGAGAGTTAACTGAAGTGTGTAAAGTAGTTCTGTAGAGGAACTGTACCTTGGCCCACGATCTCTGTAAACACAATTAAAGTAAATCCTTTCACCTGTACGTACGTGATCCATCTAAATGAGTGGCCACTTTCAAACTTGGACACGAAGATCCTTCTGTACGTCAGTGCTATTAAGGAACATAGAGTCATAGAGCACTACAGTACGTTTCTGTTCACTTCAGGCCAAACTCTTATCCTATCGACTTGCACATAGACCACAGCTCTGCACATCCCTCCCATCCATGTACTTATTCAACCTCTCTCAAATGTTGCAATCGAACCTGCAATCACCACTTCCACTGACAGTTTGTTACACACTCAGCTGCGTTTCCTCCACTTACACAGGTTCTTTACAGGAGCAGGTACTGAAGAGTGATCAGGCCAGAAACTCTCCCTGTCTTTTAAAGTACAGTTAACTTGGGCCAACTATTCGAGAGTACTTGACTAAAAGGATAATTAGAATGTGCAGCTGTATTAGGGCAAGAAACAGCTGAGGTAAGTATTTACAGCACTGTGCAAAAGTCACATAGATACTTACGGCGGCCAAAGTGCCTAAGACTTTTGCACAGTACTGGAATTGTCAATGCGGAGCAGAAAGCAAATCTGGTGGGAGCAAAGGATGTTGGGAAAGGTGAGGGTGGAGTGCTGCCGGAGGGGTGAGGTACAGATGACGGGGGAAGGAGTGGGGTGGCAAGGCTGCAGACACACCCAGCCCTGTGACACCAGGAAAAGTCATTTGATTCCAAACAATTGGTTTATTGATCATTACAGAATGACTCGTTGGTGCTTCCTGCTTCCCTCCCCTTTTCCCAACCATGCCTTCTTCCCACCCTCAGTCCACAATAGAGACACATACCAGAATCAGGTTACCATCACTCACATATGTCATGAATTTTATTTTTGTGGCAGTAATACAGTGTAAAATTACTACAGTACTGTGTAAATGCCTTGGGCACCCCAGCCAAGACTTCTGCGCCATACTGTGTTTATTTATTTATATAGTGATACGGCACACAGTAGACCCTTCTATTCTTCGAGCCACACTGCCACAGGAACCCCAGGACACTGATGTAACTCTACCCTACTCACAGGACAATTTACAGTGACCAGTTAAACCACCCAGACTGTGGGAGTAAACCGGAGCAGCCATGGAAAACGTGCGCATTCCACGGGAGGAGGTACAGAGATTCCTTATAGAATGGCGCAGAATTGAACTCCGGGCTCCGGAACGCCCTGAGCTGAAAAACGTTAACCACTACATTGTCGTGGCACCAAATCACCGATAACTTTAAGAGGAAGCAGGATGAAAATGGGAACGTGAAAAGGTGAAAGGGTCAGAGTATTTGTCACAACACTGCCTCGGCTAAAGGTTATTAGTCAAAAACACATGAGATTCTGCAGACACTGGAAATCCAGAGAAACACACACAAAGTACTGGAGGAACTCAACAGGTCAAGCAGCATCTGTGGAAATGAATCTTGGGGTTGTAAATGGTGACATTTATATACTTTGATAGTAAAACTTACTTTGAACTTTGGACTAAACAGTTGACATTTCAGCTGAAACCTTTCACATGGACTGGAAAGAAGAAGCCAGAAATAAGAAGGTGAGGGAGTGGAAGGAGAACAACATGGCAGATGATGAGTTTGGGTGGGGGAGGGGAGATGAAGTAGGAAGCTGAAAGATGGTAGGTGGAAGCAGTAAAGGGCTGGAGAAGAACACACAGTATTTAACACTATTATGAAGCAAGTAAGTACCTTACAGATGCACGAGAGATACTGGAGAAACTCAGCAGGCCAGACAGCATCTGGAGAGGGGAACGGACAACAGATGTTTCAGATCGAGACACTCCATCTGGTGCACAGGAAGCAAAAACTAAAACAACTTCTTCCAAAAAAACAAAGGCAATTCCCCAGAAGTATGCAGTGAGTGGAAAATTCAGGTTCAGTTTCAGTTTATTGTCATTTAGAAACCACAAATGCAATGCAGTTAAAAAATGAGACAACATTCCCCCAGAATGGTATCACAAAAGCATATGACAAAACAGACTACACCAGAAAATCCACATAACGTTTGGTAATCCCCAATCCAGAGTCCGGAGAGGCTGCTGCGTATTAATATCGCACTACCGTCTTAGCGTGTTCCCCGGAAAGGAGCTCCAAATCCACCAGACAAACAAAAACTAAAGCTACAAGATCTGCACAAAACCACATAGTTACAACAGTGTAGACAATAGCATAATTGATTAAAAAAAACAGACCATGGGCACAGTAAAAATAGTCCAAAGATGTTAAAAGACTATAAGTTCAAAAGACATCACCACACAGTTTCCACAAGTCCCCAGGGTCCCGACAGACTCGCCATCCCACGCCGGCGGCAGAAGGGAATACCCCCACTATGGACTTCCAAGGCGCCGCCCGACTCAGCCTCGCAGACGCAGCACACACCGAAAGCGACCTGAGTCCGTCGAACCTCCGAGCCGACGACCATCCTCTCCGGCACAGCTTCTCTGAGCGCCATCCTCTGCCGAGCGTATTAAGACGGCCCTGCCAACGGCCATCGGCAACACGACCCCGAGGACTGGGGGCCTGTTCTTCCCAGCAGAGTCTCGGACCTCACAGCAGCAGCAAAGAAGGTCTTCCTGGAGATTTCCTGATTTTCCTCCATGCTCCCACGTCCATTTTCAATTGATTATGATTGCGCACGGCACCCCACTTCACAAATAATAGATAATCAGCTCTGGAGTGGCCACTGCAAGCTGTGTCGTGCTGCCATCTTGGAATTTAATAATAACATATACAGATAAAAATCTCTTGTAGCAGTGTGGTCACCAAACAATGAAGGAATTTCTGAATAACCTCCTCTAAAGCATTGTCAATAGAACAACCACAGAGATGTGGTGATAAGGTTAGATCAAGAAGATTAAGAGTCTTGTTTGGAGAGATAACAACATGGATTTGATAGGCCAAGTGGTCTAGTTCTGTGCTGTATGTTCTACCTGCTTTAAAGTCCAAGCAAAAGTTACAGCCTAGAGCAGGAGTGGCCAACCTTTTACATTCCATGCGTCAATTTTGTCATGCATGAGTTTTATATTAACATATTTTTACAAGAATTGAATGGGAGTACAAGAGTTGTATGGCACATCTGAACTCGTGCGTGAATACATTAACACATGGAATGTAAAAGGTTGGCCACCCCGGCCTACTGCTTACTTTTTATGATATTTTAGTTTTCATATCGCTCACTAATGCTAACTTCGTCCAGGCTCCTTGTACGTGCTTCTAAACTGGAAGCACCTTTTCCCATTGCTTTTAATCTGCCTCTTTTCTATTGTTGTGAGATAAATGGGACCAAATGCTCTGGGTAAAAGGTGTCACAAGACAAAGCACAAAGGTCTTTGCTTTGTCGATCAACTTCGCTCTGTCTGCCACAAAATGCAGGATCTCATGCTGGCTACCCATTTCCATTCCCATCCATGGCCTCCTCTGCTGCCACAATGAGGCCAAACTCAGGCTGGAGGAGCAACACCTCATATTCCGTCTGGATAAACTCCAACTTGATGGCACGAACATCAATTTCTCAAACTCCTAAGTTCTCCCCTTCCCTCCCTCTCCTTTCATTCCCCATTTTTATTACCCCCTCACCTCTTTATGATTGCTTTTTCTCACCTGCCATCACCTCCTCCGGTTCCCTTCCTCCTTCCCTTTCTTCTATGATCCACTGTCCTCTCCAATCAGAGTCCTTCTTCAACCCTTTACCTCTTACACCTATCAAATCTTAGTTTGTTATTTAATCCCCTCTTCCCCCCACTCAGTCACCTCCCCCCTCACCTGGTCTCACCTATTACCTGCCAGCTTGTAGCCATCCCTGATGAAGGGTGTCAGCCCAAAGCATCAACTACTTATTCCTTTCCGTAGATACTGCCTGACCTGCTGAGTTCCACCACCATTTTGTATGTGTTACTCTGGATTTCCAGCACCCGCAGAATTTCATATTTATAATTGTACTTCCCCCCACCCCCGCTTCTTCCCCCTTCCTTTCCAGTCCCGAAGAAGGGTCTTGTCCCAAAATTTCGATAGTTTATTCCCCTCCAAAGTGGCTGCCTGACCTGCTGAGGTCCTCCAGTATTTTGGGAACACAGAAACATAGAAAACCTACAGCACAATACAGGCCCTTATGTCCCTACCTTAGAACTACCTAGGCTTTACACATAGCCCTCTATTTTTCTAGGCTCCATATACCTATCCAGGAGTCTCTTAAAAGGCCCTATCGTATCCGCCTCCACCACCATTGCCGGCTGCCCATTCCACACACTCACCACTGTGCGAGTGCGTGGAATGTCTGTATAAAAAACTTACCCCTGATATCTCTTCTGTACCTACTTCCAAGCACCTTAAAACTGTGCCCTCTTGTGCTAGCCATTTCAGCCCTGGGGAAAAGCCTCTGACTATCCACATGATCAATGCCTCTGAGCATCTTATACACCTCTATCAGGTCACCTCTCATCCTCTGTCACTCCAAGGAGAAAAGGTCAAGTTCACTCAACTATTCTCATAAGGCATGCTCCCCAATCCAGGCAGCATCCTTGTAAATCTCCTCTGCACCCTTTCTATGCTTTTGTGTGTGTTTGGATGGTCTGGATAAGCTGTGGGTTATCTTGTGTATTGCCTAAAGGTGCATTTGGATAGTTTGGATGAGCTCTGGGTTATTTTGAGCTACAAGTCATCCTGAGGGGTATCACCTGAATGATTCATCCCAGAGTTTGCCAGAGGTGAATGTTCGCCTACAATCTGTCACCACTGTTGCTGAACCCAACATCATCTGCACATCGTGTAATTACACAGGTAATGAATGAGACAAACAAGTTATTAACCTAACAGAAAATGCCCCAAATGCCGGAAGTACTCAGCCAGTCAGTCAGCATTCATGGAAAGTTGGTGGAGTTTATTGTCACGCACAAGTACATGTTTCCTCCAAGAGCTTGTTGTAGGGTTTGGAGGCTTGTGTGCCTCGATGACCAGGAGAGCTCTGTTGGCTGGAGTCAGGGTTTTATGCTTTGGCTCTTGGTAATGTCACCATGTCAAACAGGTCAAAGGGTAAAGGCCAGACTAAGAGTGGTCCACCGGTCCTCCAGGTTCAGGGGTTCAGCTCAGGGCTAACACCCCTGACTGGTCAACCAAAACTGTTAAGGCAACAGCAATGAAGAATCCTTCTACATCTGAGTGTGACCGTTATTCCTGAGTCTCCACCCGGGACAGCATGGCTGACAGTGGTGGAAACTGAATTACTGACGTGCTGAAGGAAGCCCTGAACACCAGCAGAGATGGAGGACCTTCATTGGTGCCCTGAATGCCAGTGGCATAACGGGCTGTAGAAACAAGTAGGTGTTTGCATGAGTGCAATAAAACTTCACTAGCAACAGCATCCCAGACACCCAGCATCATATAGGTCGTACATTATTTTTTACACAAGAAAGAATTAGAACAACAAAAAAAGTGCAGAGTGGTCAAACAGATCACAAACATGAAAAAGTCTGCAGGTGCTGAAAACCTGAGCAACACACACAAACTGCTGGAGGAACTCAGTAGGCCAGGCAGCACCTATGGAAAAAAGCAAATGACGTTTCGGACCGAAACCCTTCATTGGAACTGGAAAAAATAATGATGAGAAGTCAGAGTAAGTAGGTCGGGGGAGGGGAGAAGGAAGTGCAAGGTGAAATCGGGAGGGGGAGGGGTGACTTAAAATAGACATTGATAGATTTTTAAAAATTAGTTTACTGGATATGAGCAAGGCCAACTAAGCCAGCATTTATTGCCCAGCCCTAGTTGTCCTAGAGAAGGCAGTGATGAGCTGCCTTCTTGAACCACTGCAGTCCCTGAGGTGTGGGTACCCCTTGATATTTGGTGAATCAGGGCTATGTAGGTAGGGCAAGATACTGGAGTTTGAGGTGGTAGATCTGCCCTGTTTGCCATGAAAGGGATTTCAATACACTTGTGCATACAGGTACTCATGTAGAGCATATGACAATAAACCTGACTTTGACATTGGGAGTCTTGGAGGACCAAATGGCCTACTCCTGCTCCTGTTTCTTGTGGTGGCAAACTGAGAAGGTCTGCTTCCTGAAATTATTGAATTCATTAGCTAATTCTGAGGGCTATAACACACCTCGTTAGAAATCGGGGTGATGTCCCTCAATGTTCTCTTTATTGTTTACTGCCATTGTTATGGAGCAAATATTAGGCAGGATATTTGCAAAATTCACAGATTTCCTCCTTCTGCTTCTCTAGGACTTTTCTAATAGTGCGGTAGGGATACTGTTTTAATAGCCTCACCCAACAGCAATCTCCAAAGCATCTCAGCTCACAAGCGCCAGCAGATCTCACAACACCTTAATCCACACACACGGAATCAATGTCTTAATTATACTTCTCAGAAAGCAATGTTTTGCTGTACAAACAAGTCCATCTCATAATCATAATCCTGTTTGACTTCGCAACGTTTTCAGTCAATTCAAGGTCAAGCTTATTACTGGCTGCAGGCTGAGACTGTTGAATTTTTATCACAGTACTTTTAAATCAGACTTGAAAATGTACCATGCTTAAGTCAGATGGGAAATCAAACAGAAATTTCTCATTTGTCTGACTATGGGTCTGTCAGATCCTAACTTTAAGACAAAAAGTGCCATATTTGTTTTTGTTCTTCAGTATGCCCTTCTGAAGAGACATCTCCCTCGGTTCTCTAACCTTGGCCAAAGTGGCAGGCAACCAACCAGTGCCACTGTTGTACAAGTGTGGGAGACTGATGCCACAGGTAACTTCCCAGTTAGGCTAAGAATGTGCAATGGAAGTGATATAGTTAGCACAGAAACAGGCCCTTCAGATTACCATGTTGAAGCCAGCAATCAAAACTAAAGGTCATCAACTTAAATTTGTGGGCCAAAGGGGCTATATTGTGCTGTAGGTTTTTCCATGTTTTAAATGTTGGTTGTTTTTCTTTGCAAAGCTGTTGCCTGTCCTGAGCAACACGTACAAAATGCTGGAAGAAGTCAACAGGTCAGACAATATCATGAAGTCCTGGTGAAGAGTTTTGGCCCAAAACGTCAACTGTTTATTCCTCTCTATAGATGCTGTGTTCCTCCAGCATTTTGTGTCTGTAACTCTAGATTTCTAACAGTTCCAGAATTTCTTCTGTTTATGAACTGCCTGTCTTACTGTGTATCTCCGGAATTTGTCTGGGTTTGTTTCAAAGGCTGCATTAGATGGTACTGTTGGATGCCACCATGCATGGTTTGGAGGGAAGGGATGTTAGGATAATGAAAGAATAAATTTTTAATGGATTACATGATCTATTCTACCTCAATTTTTATCCCTCCTTCCTGTTGTCACAACTGAGATGAGGAGTTCAGGTGACAGGACGCTCCAGCTTCACTTGTGGAGACTTGCTGTGCACAAAATGTCCATTAACTGGGCTCCAAACTCTCAGGTTCAAGCTCAGAACAAAGTGCTGGGTCAATTACCTTTAACCACACTACGAAGGACTGGTTAGTCAGGTTTCTTCCATCTAAAGACTCCTACTCAGGAGGATCACCTTCCGGGACCTGCCCTCTTCTCATCAGAAAGGAGGGACAGGGGAACCACACTCAACGTAGGAACAACTTCTTCCCATCCACCATCAGAATTCTGAATGGTCCATGAACCACAAAAGGTGGTTTGGCCTGGGCATGAGAGTGGGGAACGAGCCAATGTTTGCCCTTTGCTGGCGGGCTTGGAGGCTATTCAATGCGACAGAACCGAGGTGGCAGGGCCCAGTCCCGGCCTGAGGTTTGATCAATATAAACATCGAGCCAATTTGGAAAGACCGGGTACGGGCTGAATCGAGGCAGCAGGTCTGGGCCAGAGAGCATACTGAGCCAGCAGGTCTCGGGTCTGAGAGAGAGGAACAACCTGAGGTTTGAACAATTCAGGCACTGGGCCAGATTGGAAAGGTCAGGGTGTTGGGGCCGAAGGTGAGGACAGGCTGGCTCAGCTAGCTGCTCTGCGAGGGTTACTCGTCTCGGCGCTCGTGGCCTGCAACTAACGGGCTCCTGGCTTGGTGTCCTTTAGTGAAATTCAGGTCTGAACGCTATTTGCTTACTCTTATTGTTTACGCACTTTATTTTTTATCTGCATATTGGGTATTTGACGGTATTCAGTTTGTTTTTTTAATCGTTCTATTGGGTGTATTTGTTTTGAGGCTGCCTCAAAGGAGATGAATCACAAGGTGGTATATAGTATACATTTGTACTTTGATAATAAATATACTTTGAACTTTAATAATAAAACCAGATTCTGATTGTAATTTTGATAGTTCCCACACTGATGCCTATGCTCCTTGCCTCAGCTGCTCAATTTAAAGCAGTATAATGAAAGTCTTATAGACAAGAGATTCAGCAGACGCTGAAAAACCAGAGCAACACATACAAAATGGTGGAGGAACTCAGCAGGCCGGTCAGGTTCTATGGAGAGGAAGGGGCTCTTCAAATCCTAGAACTCCCTTCAATGCTGCTGACAAACCTTCCTCAGCTTCTTGAAGAATTCAGTTTTATTCTCCAAAGCAATGGTGACAACATTTTGGCAGTGAGATAGATTATTGTTTATTATTCTCACATGTACTGAGATACAGGGGCAAACTTTTGTTTACACCCAGACAGATCATTCCAAACAATGGAAAAGACAGAAACAGAATGCAGAATAGAGTGTAATGGTTACACAAAACAATGGTTAAACAACGGCCATGACAAGAGACCCAGTTCATGTTTATTGTAGAGAGGTTTGTTCAGTGTTATAACATCAGGATAGAGGTTGTCCTTCAGCCTGGTGAGCTGTTTTCTGGGGCTTTTGTAGCTTCTGCCCAATGGAAGGGGGTAGAAGAGTGAAGGACCAGGGCCGGAGGGGGCTTTGATTAATTTGTGTGCTTTCCCAAGGCAGCAGGAGGATAGAAGAGAGGCTGGTTTTCAAAACTGACTGGGCTGTGTTCACAACTTTCTTCAATTTCTTGTGGTCTTGGGTACCTTCCAAAGCATCCTCACTTCACTTCACCACCCCCTGCAATACAAAATATTTTCCACTGCAATTTGTGGAATGTCATAACTACCACCCATCAAAATTGAGAAGTTAAACTGTTGTTTTTTGAATCATTCTAGGTTTTAATCCTCCAAAATATTTCCTCGGTAATGTGTACTTGGTACAGTACAATCCTCAGCCATTTCTTTGATCTTCCTTCTTCAAGATAGGACATGTATTTGCATTAATCTCTAAAACTGGGATTCTGTTACCAAATCTGACTGGGGTGGGTGCAGCCATTAATCATAGCTAGTCTGCATGTTGTCTAGAAAGTAAGGCTTTTCTTAGTAATTATGCTAGATGATGTAGATAAGTATGTAAAAATTCAACAATTTTAATGATTCATTACAGTTCATACCAATCCCCTTATGATTCACCTAATCTTGCACACCTCCAGAGTTGGAACTAATTCTCTGGAAGCTCTGCTGCAAGGATACGACATATTGATTATCAGAGCCTGCTTGTAGACGGATAAATGAGGAAGGAGATGTATTGAGAACAGTAAGGATTGGCGAGAATCCAAGGTCTAGGCACCTGCATGGATTCCAAGCAAACTCTGAACCTCCTGAGGGTCAATCCCTCCCACTGCAAGTGAAACCTTGACTAGCACGCCACTATCAGTGCAGCTAGGCAGCAACCCTGCCATCCAGTGGCACATTCTCAGTGCTCCCTCCACACGCGTGACTGCATGGCCAGACTCTGCTCTAATCCCAGCTGCAGGTGATACCACTGGGAGAAGGTACAAGCACCTGAAAGCATGTGGCACTGGGCTCAAGGACAGGTTCTGTTAAATAGTTCTCCAGTGTGACAAAATGGACTCTAGACCTCACAACCTATGATCTCGCACTTGTTTACTGGCACTGCACGCTCTCTGTAGCTATTACACTTTATTCTGGATCGTTATTGTTTAATCTTGTTCTGTCTCGGCGCACGGGCTAATGATCTGAACTGTATGAACAGTATGCAAGAGAAGCTCTTCACTTGGTACAGGTGACGATAATAATTCCGATTGTCTGTACTGTGTGACGCAGTGATGTTTTGGAAGCCAAGCATGGGTCAGGGCACATCATTATCCTTGTGGGACCAGGAACCTTGACAAGGATGGTCAGGACCCAAATACTGGAGTGTCCGAGGCTGGGATTGAGACTGAAACGAGAACCGATTACCAAGCAAGATGCTAGACTGTAGCCCAACCTGACCCTCTGTTCAGGTGTTCTTAACTACTGAAATCCCAGCGTCAAATGCAGTAGCTGATTGGTGGGACAGCCCTGAATCTTTAAAGGGTCTGTGCCAGCTCTCCGTACTCCGGAGAGTTAGAGCATCAGAATTCCAGAAGCTGGTGTGCTTGGGTCTGTATCGTAACACCTTGCAAAGTGGGTTCAGGTCCAGAGATCAGGCGACACCCTTTCCCCCAATAATTCATTCCTTTAGCCAGATAGTTAAAACAGGTAGGGAATTACACAGTTGAAAATAGACAGAGGGATATCAACCAGAATTTATTGGATTTGCCTCAGACAGCTTCTCAAATGCGTACTGGAGGCAACACCAGCCACGAAAGCCACCCCACCCCCTCCCAGGTGTGCAGCCACTTTCTGTAACAGCAGCAGACGTGAGAAGGACTCCACAGAGATTCAAACCCCCTCCCCACAAGGCGGCCGGGCCAGACAGCACCCCAGGCTGAATACACAATGAGTATACGTCCCAGCTCACTGACGTCTTCAAGGACATCTTCGACATTTCACTCATCCAGGCTGCTTCAAATCAGCCACCATCATCCCTGTACCAAAGAACTCTGCTCCTTCAGAACTAAACACTGATGCCAATCATCATGAAGGGCTTTGAACGGCTGATAATGACATATCAGAAACTCCATTCATGCTATACTAGACACTCTGCAATGTGCTTACCGACAGAACCACTCTCCGATAGATCCCATAGCATCTGTCATTCACCTGGCCCTGACACACCGAGAAAACAAGGACAGTCATCTCGGGATGCTCTTTCCGGATTTCAGTTCACCAGATCTTGGTGCACAAACTCCTGCTCCTCAGCCTAAAGACACCACGGGTGTCGGACTTCCTAACCAACAGAGCTCAGACAGCAGGATGCACAATCGCTCCTCCCTCTCTATCACCCCCCAGGCTGTGTGTTGAGCCCATTGTTATACACCCTGCTCACACATGACTTCATGGCCAAATCCCTGAGCAATCACATCGTCAAGTTTGCCAATGACACAACAGTGGTGGGGCTCGTCACCAACAACAATGAAATGGTCTACAGAGAGGAGGGGGAAGAGCTCGAGGCCTGGTGCCAGGAGAATAATCAATGTCAACAAGACAAAGGAGATGGTTATTGATTTTGAGAGTACGCGGACCACTCTCTTTACATCGGCAGCGCAGCAGTGTCAAACCCCTGGGAATACACATCTCACACAACCTCCCATGGACCCAGAACAGACTCAGCACACCCAGATCTCACCAACTCCTGCACTTTCTGAGGAGGCTGCAGAGAGCTGGACTTTGCACATCCATACTCACATCATTGTACAGACGAGCACCCCGACAAGCTGCCTCACTGCCTAGTAGGGAAACTGCACTGGAGCCGGCAGAAAGACTGGACAACGGGTAGTCAAAAATGCCCATCTCATCACTGGCACCAGCCTACCCACCATCAAGGACATGTATCCAGAAAGGTGCTGGACAAGGCCAGTAACATCATGAAGGATTCCAGCCACCCTGCTCATGGACTGTTTGTCCCACTCCCATCAGGGAGGAGGCTACGTCACATCCACACCAGGACCACCAGACTCAAAAACTGTTACTTTCCCCAAGCAGTAAGGCTGATCAACACCTCCCTCACTAACCTACCCCTCCACACCCCCAACCACCACTACTTTATCATTACTGTCAGTTACCTAACATACAGACACTCCTGTGCCCAGTGTCACTTTATGTTCATACAGTTAACCTGTGTATATAAGCTATTGTATGTGTTTTAGAATTATTGTGTTCGTTATCTTATTAGACAATAGACAATAGACAATAGGTGCAGAAGTAGACCATTTGGCCCCTCGAGTCTGCACCGCCATTCTGAGATCATGGCTGATCATTTCTCAATCAATACCCAGTCCCTGCCTTGTCCCCATATCCCTTGATTCCCCTATCCATCAGATATCTATCTAGCTCCTTCTTGAAAGCATCCAGAGAATTGGCCTCCACCGTCTTCCGAGGCAGTGCATTCCACACCTCCACAACTCTCTGGGAGAAGAAGTTTTTCCTCAACTCTGTTTTAAATAACTGACCTCTTATTCTCAATCCATGCCCTCTGGTACTGGACTCTCCCAACATCTGGAACATATTTCCTGCCTCAATCCTATCAAATCCTTTAATTATCTTAAACGTTTCAATCAGATCCCCTCTCAATCTCCTCAATTCCAGTGTGTACAAGCCCAATCTCTCCAATCTCTCTGTGTAAGACGCCCTGCCATCCCAGGAATCAACCTAGTGAATCTACGCTGCACTTCCTCAATTGCCAGAATGTCCTTCCTTAAACCTGGAGACCAAAACTGTACACAATATTCCAGATGTGGTCTCACCAGGGCCCTGTACAAATGCAAAAGGACATCCTTGCTCTTGTACTCAATTCCCCTTGTAACAAAGGCCAACATTCCATTTGCCCTCTTCACTGCCTGTTGCACTTGCTCATTCACCTTCATTGACTGATGAACTAGGACTCCTAGGTCTCTTTGCATTTCTCCCTTACCTAACTCTACACCGTTCAGACAATACTCTGCCCTCTTGTTCCTGCTTCCAAAGTGGATAACTTCACATTTGTTCACATTGAATGACATCTGCCGTATCTGCCCACTCACCCAGCCTATCCAAGTCTCCCTGTATTCTCCTAACGTCCTCTTCGCATGTCACACTGCCACCCAGTTTAGTATCGTCAGCAAACTTGCTGATATAGTTTTCAATGCCCTCATCTAAGTCGTTGACATAAGTCGTAAAGAGCTGTGGTCCCAATACAGAGCCCTGTGATACCCCACTAGTCACCTCCAGCCAGTCCGAGAAACACACATTCACTGCTACCCTTTGCTATTGTTCTTTTTAGTGCTGCATTGGATCCGGAATAGCAGTTATTTCATTCTCCTTTACAATTTTGTACTGGAAATGACATTTTGAAATGCCTCTGTTTGCCCCACTGCCAACCCTGGCAGTGCTTTTCTTGCACCCACCACTTTATCCATGTGTAAAAAATTTGCCCCACATATCTCCTTTGAACTTTCCCCTCTCACAGTTTAAATGCATGCCCCCTAGGATTAGACACTTCAATTCTGGGAAAAAGATACTGGCTGTTTACTCTATTTATGTCTCTCATAATCTTATAAACTTTTATCAGGTCTCCCCTCCACCTCCGATACTCCAGAGAAAACAGCCAAGGTGTATTCCGGCCAGCTTCTCAATGAACCTCTTCTGCACCCTCTCCATAACCTCCACCTTCCTTCTTGTTCAAAGTGAATCCATTATCAAAGTACACACTGTACATGTCACCAATACAACCCTGAGGTTCGATTTCTTGTGATAAATAGAAAGAAACACGATAGAATCAATGAAGAAGCTCACACGACAGAGACAGGCAAATGTGCAAATTCAAAAAGAAAAATATATATATTACAAATAAATAAGCAATAAATATCAAGAACACAGGTCCTTAACACTAGTCTATAGGTTATGGAATTAGTCCAGGGTTGGTGTGAGTGGATGTGGTGAACAGGTGACTTTGTGCTGCATGGTGGACCTTACTATAAATATTCTGCCATTCCCATCCTGAGGTGGCAGAATGCTCAGTTTAGGTGTGAGAATTGCTTTTTTTTACACCTGTAGGTGCCTATGTGAAGCATCTTGTTCGTCTGTTCCCTTGTGCTGAAATACCTTTAAAGGCTGAGCAAAACAAATTCTCCTTGAACCAGACAAACTTGAGTTAATGCAATAAAAATATCTAGTGATGAAATAATGTCTAGCAGGGTTGGTCTGATCAGGTCCCCTGCTAGAAGACATGCATAGACATAGTGTACTCTTGATTTTTCCACACAGGGAGATTAAAGAACTGCTTGAAATCAAAGAAAATGTATCACACAGTGGGACTCCATTTTCTGGATTCTTCACCCTTCCTTTCCAGTCTTGATGAAAGGATTTGGCCAAAACTATTGACTGTTTATTCCTCTCCATAGATGCTGCCTGACCTGCTGAGTTCCTCCAGCATTTTTGTGTGTGATGCTCTGGATTTCCAGCATCTGCAGAATCTCTTGTGTTTATGGCGCCCCATTTCGTTTGGGCCCATTGGAAACGAAATACACAACTTCTTACATGTGAACATCTAAATATGGAGTAGGAATCCCGACAAGAATGGGCTACCATTGAATATGATCGTGAAGGGCCCAATTGCAACTGTTACGAATGTACCACAGCTCTAAGGGGCTGAAGGGTGTGGGGTAGCCCCCTCCTTTGTGAGAATCGCAAGATCACTATTGAGTCAGTTCAGGAGACCCAGGAAATGAGAGAAAGACATGCAGAATTCACGAAGAGTTGGAATGTGTCCTGGCCTCCGAAAGAATGTGTCCTGGCCATTGATACCGGCTATTGTCTCTTGGAGATGGGATTGTGTATTGAATCCTGTACGATGCATCGAAGCTCCAGGCAATGAACCGAGGGGGAGGTTGGTGGAGGGATTGCATCATCTCAACCTGATTGACATCTGAGACCCTGTGAGTCAGGATAAAAGAGGGTCTGTGGGACCAGCCCCTCGGACGCACCAGAAGAAACGCTAGCAATCCCGTAATAGTGAAAGCCGGTGGGAAGGCCACGTGCATCCATTTCCATTTGCCCCGGAATCGGTGGTCCTCTACCACGGAAGAACGGTTTTTAGCTAACAACGGGGAAATCAATTCCCAACGACTCTCGAAAGATTGACATCATAAAAGGAACGGGCAAGTTTTAACCCGTCTTTCTCTCCAACCAAAACGCTGCAGCTTGAATGAACTAAAGTGACTTTTATATTTCCATCGGACAATACATTATCTCCTAGACAACAATAGAGCTATTTCTTATTGATTATTATTATTATACCCGCACTTTTAGATTTAGCATTGACAACGTATATCATCTGTATGTTTGCCTTGATATTATTTTTGTGTATTTTTATCAATAAGTACTGTTAAAAATAGTACCATCAGACTTCAACGGACCTCTCTATCTTTGCTGGTAAGTGACCCAGTTACGGGGTTCGTAACACAACATTGTGCATTCTTGTTTACCAAGGTTGTCTTCAATCTCTTCAGGAATCCTTCTGCCTCTTTTTCCACTCCCTTTTCAAAGTCTGATGACTTTCTAAGAGATAACTTCAGAGATTCACTCAGTCTTCAGAGTTTATTGTCCGGTGTTCAGATGCTTTATTGATTTTTAGAACATCATAATTTTAGAGTCTCAGTTACTTAGGGCTTCATAGAAGCAAGAGACCACAGACAGTGTGAGTTAAATTTAATAGATGGAATTGGCCTACTGGAGGGACTCAGTGAGTCAAGCAGTGGGAAATAAATCGTCAAAGTTTTGGGTCAAGACTCTTCCTCTGCACTGAAGCAAAATCCTGACCAAAACTTCAATTGTCTGATCCCTGCTGCCTCATCAACAGAGTTCCTCTGGTACTTCATTTCCTGCTCCAGGTTCTAGCATCTGCAAACTCTTGTGTCTCCCTCAAGTCTTTTTTCAAATATGACAAGCAATCTCTCCACATTTCCATTCATGACCGGCTAACTTAATATTTCATAGCTTTCAGTTTGTGCACTTGTTATTGAGATACGGGGGAAAGCTATGGCAACCAAGGCAAAAGGCCTAGAATATCCCCAGCTGGCTGTCTGTAGTCAGAAAGCGTCAGAGGAACCGCACAGTGATACCAACCAGGTCAGGTACAGTTATCGAATCTTGCGGGCGGCACAGTTAGCGTAAAGCTGTTACACTGACAGTGACCCGGGTTTAATTCCTGACGTTGCCGGTACGGAGTTTCCACGTTCTCCCCGTGACTGTGTGGGTTTCCTCCGGGTACTCTGGTTTCCTCTCACAGTCCAAAGGCGTCCAGGTTAGCATGTAAATTGGTCACATGGGTGCGATTGCGCGGCGCGGCGCGGGCTCACTGCGCTGGGCGGGTCTGTTGCAATGCTGCGTCGATAGTCTAAATAACTCATTTAATACATTTGCCCTACTTTGGTATCATAAATTCTTGCTTACTGATTTTTCAGGATGTGGGCATCACTGACAAGGCCAGCATTTATTGCTCATCCCGAATTGCCCTTGACAGTGGCAGAGAGCCGCCTTCTTGACCCGCTGACGGAGGAATGGCCACGGTGCAGCAGGACAGAGAGCTCCCGCATTTGGACCCACCGATGATGCATCATCAGTAATATCAGAACGGCTCACGATGCGGAGGGGAACCTGCTGGGTGTTGGTGTCCCTGTGCACCTGCTTCACCCGTCCTTGAAGAGAGACAGACCCCATGAACTTTGTCGGAGCAGCTGAGGGAAGGATCTTGAAGGTGGAAAATGGAATGAAGCTTTGGGACAGTGGATGGGATGTCAGGTATGCACAGCTTTGTTCTACACCAAACCGTGAGGTAATGAGGGGCTAACAAAGCTGAAAGCAGCATGACAAGGACTTCACAGCAGTGCACGTCAACTTAAATCAATGCTTCAGATACTTTGCTGATGCCTCAAGTTGCTGACAGCCATCCCATAAGGAGATGCAACTGATAGGACAGTGGAGCCAGTTAAGAATGATCCTTTGCAAGTCTAACAATGTTGTAACTGAATAATCCAGCTTTAAAATAACTCTGCAGAAACATTATTTCAGCAAGTTATGGTTAATTTATAGGACAGACCCTGAGGGGTGATGATGGAAGTAGCTGGTATCAATTCATTCAAATGCAAATTAGTTAGATTTCCTTTAATAAAATTATATTCTGGAATACAATGTATGAATAATGTGAGAATGTCTCACTGAGTGTGTTGTGGAATAATTAAGTGCTGCTATGACTAGCTTTTTAATAGCAGTTCCCTTGTTCTTGTCATTGGCATTGGAATCGGTTTATTATTTAACGTAATGAGATACAGTGATGAGCTCATCTTGCACACCTCTCATACAGATCGTATCATTACACAGTGCACTGAGGCAGAACACGGTAAAACAGTATCAATGCAGAGTAACCACTACAGAGGAAGTGCGGCGATCATAACGAGGTCAACAGTCCAATTTCAGAGACCTATAACATCGGGGTACATTGTTCCCAATGCCAGTTCTCAGTCAATTCCTCTCTCTGATATCTGTCTGAAACTCCATCATTTTGTCAGCAAACTTGGGTTTACATTTGATCTTTTAGCTTCAAGTTCAAGTTGAATTGTCATTCAACCACACATGAATACAGCCAAATTAAAGTGTTTCTCCAGGGAGAGGAGAGTGGACTTCTCTGTAAACTTTCACAAAAGAGATAGCAGACAGTTTACTGCAGTGATCCTCGCTGGTCAATCATACCAATGCACCACTGTGAATGATGCTTGAACAAACCCCACTTTGGGTGTGTGACATTTTCCTCAGGAGTTGTTCCCGATCAGCAGAACACAACGTTTTACCAAGGGTGGCTGTGTTGAAACTCAGATACTCTCGTTGTTTAACAAGGACGAGGTCCATAGTGAGACTAAGAATCAAAAAACTGCCTACAGCATTTGAAACACAAGATAACATTAAATCTAATCAGGACACCCCAGAGCCATTGCACATTACCCCTGCATGGCATTCACAGGTGTGGAGTTTACACAGATGACTTCAGATGGACTCACCCATTCATATTCCCTCACACACTCGTACACATGTGGACCTGGTAGGTCCTACAGGAGGTGCTGCCACAGAAAGACAGCTTCCATCACCAAGGATCCCCACCATCCAGGTCATGCTATCTCCCACCATCGAGCGGGAGGCAGAGAACCTGAAATCTCACACCGTCAGACTCAAGAACAGCTACTTCCCTTCAACTAGGGAAACACATAAAGAGTTGGTGGAGCTCAGCAGGTCAGGCAGCAAACATGGAGAGGAATAAAATGTTGATGTTTTGGGCTGAGACTCCTCGTCATGTTTCCCTTCAACCCTTTGGTTCTGGAACTAACCCACAAAACTCCTCAGTATAGCAACAGCACGACCACTTGTGCCACTTTGCACTAAAGTAGGATTCTTTTTTTTCGTTCTATGTATTCATGTAAAATTTAATGTAAGTTTAATTTAGTTTTTCTTGCAATTGCTACTTATCCAATGCTATGTCCCCTGCAATGCTGCTGCAAGTAAGGATTTCACTTCACCTGTGCATACAACAATAACCTTGTCTTTGACTTTGAATTTGGAGTTACCTGCTCCAAAAGCCCTACAGAGAACTGCAAACCTCCAACTTGAGATCGCAGAAGGCAAGTTCAAGCTGCGTCACTCTATTGTGTGCAGTTCTGGTTACCTACCTAGAGGAAATATATCAAACAGGCCGAAAGAGTGCAGAGAAAGTTTACAAGGATGTTGCCAGGACCTGAGAAACTGATCATAGGAACCTGAATAGGTTAAGTTTTTTACTCAGAGAGTGATGGATGCCTGGTAAGGGAGTAGAAACAGATTCATTAGAGGCTTTTAGGAGACAGTTAGACAGGCCAGTGAATATGAGGAAGATGGTGGGATATGGGCGTTGTGTAGGTAGGAGGGGTTCGTTTTTGTGTTTTTTAAATTTACGTCTTAGCTGATTCAGCACTTCATTGTGGGCCTGAAGGATGTGTTCCAGTGCTAAACGGTTCTGTGTTCTAGGTCTTCCTCGGGGTGTAGGAGACTGAGGGGAGATTTGACTGATGTATACAAAATTATAAAGGCTATAGATGGAGTTAAAGCAAGCAGGCTTTTCCCACTGAAGATGGGTGAGATTAGAGGTCACAGGTTTAGGGTGAAAGGTTAAATATTTGAGGGGAACCTGAGGGAAGACTTGTTCAATCAGAGTTTAGAATGAGCTGCCAGTAGAAATGGGGGATGAGGGTTTGACTGTGAAAGTTAAGAGAAGCTCGGATAGTACGTGAATCTGTGGTCTTAGAGGGTTATGGTCCGGCCATGGGTCAATGGGACTAGCATGAGTTAAATGAGCCAAAACGCCCATTTCTGTGCTGCAGTGTTCTATGACTCTATGTCTGTAAAGAATCTTCTGCCCCCTCACCACTCCACAGCAAATGGATAGCATGGGCTTATGGTGTTGTTACAGGGGGGCATTTTATTAATTCTCATGGGATCACTCTTAAAATCTTTGGACAATATTAAGTATCAGAAATCCTTGTTGAGAGAAATTAAATTTTCATCTGCGAGGTGCTCTCTCCTAGTGCAGTGTGGAATTGGTAAATAAATCTCCAAACTGAGAATGGTTTTTGTGTGGTTGTTTCATTCCCTCCTGGGACAAATTTGTGATTGTGAAATTCCTGTTGTTACACATTTCTCTGGGTTTGAGTCGAGGAGGATTGAGGGGATGAATCATGATTGTGAAAGCACCTCAGACTGCACTAAGGGAAAGGCATTTTCATTCTGAATAATGACACAGGCGAATAAAGATACAGCCATCTTGAGTACTAGTCTCCCCACCACTGAGGGCCTCTTGAAAAGGCAATGCCTCATCATTAAAAGCCCCCACCATCCAAAATGTGCTCTTTTCAATACTACCACCAAGGAAGGGGCTCAATAGCCTCAACGTTTTAGGACTATGTAGCTTCTTCCCCTCCACCATCAGATTTCTGCTTTCTTTTTTGCATTATTTATATATACGTTTCTTATTGTAACTTATAATTTTTTTAAGTGTTTTAAGTTACCCTGCGATGCTGTTGCAAGTAAGATTTTCACTTGCCCTGTGCACACATGTGCTCATATGTAAACTTGTCTTTGAATTTGAATTTGGGATTACCTACTCCGAAAACCCTACAGAGAATTATAAACCCTGTCGCAAAACAACGAATTGCACATCACGTGTCAGCGATGATAATCCTGATTCTGATAGTCAGTGACAGAGGCAGTCAGACCAGTGACAGTCAAAACCAAAACTTTACCATCATTACCTCTGAGCTGTGTTCTTCCCCTACCCCACCATGCCAGAAAGGGCAATGCACACAGCTTAGACCAGGCATGGTGTTGTATCTTTCTTTTATTTCATATACTAGACCATATGACCATAAGACATGGGAGCAGAATTAGGCCATCTGGCCTATTGAGGCTACTCTGCCTTTCAATCATGGCTGATCCTTTTTTTCTATCTCCTTCTCAACCCCAGTTCCTGGCCTTCTCCCCGTAACCTATGATGCCGTGTCCAATCAAAAACCTATCAATCTCTGCCTTAAATAATCCAATGACCTGGCCTCCACAGCTGCATGTGGCAACAAATTCCTCAAATTCACCACCCTCTGGCTAAAGAATTTTCTCCGCATTTCTGTTTTGAAAGGCCACCCCTCTATCCTGAGGCTGTGCCCTCTTGTCCCAGACTCTCCCATCATGGGAAACATTCTTATGAACCTCTCCAATGCCAGCACATCTACTCTAAGATGAGAGGCCCAAAACTGTTCACAATACTCGAGGTGAGGCCCCACCAGCGCCTTATAAAGCCTCAGCATCACATCCTTACTCTTGTATTCTAGACCTCTGAAATGAATGCTGAAATGAAATGAAACATATCCTCCTTACTGACCATCAACACTGGCACACCTCAGGGGTGTGTGCTTAGCTCACTGCTCTACTCTCTGTACACATGACTGTGTGGCTAGGCATAGTTCAAATACCATCTATAAATTTGCTGACAATACAACCATTGTTGGTAGAATTTCAGGTGGTGACGAGAGGGTGTACGGGAGTGAGATATGCCAACTAGTGGAGTGGTGCCGCAGCAACAACCTGGCACTCAACGTCAGTAAGATGAAAGAGTTGATTGTGGACTTCAGGAAGGGTAAGACGAAGGAGCACATACCAATCCTCATACAGGGATCAGAAGTGGAGAGAGTGAGCAGCTTCAGGGTCCTCGGTGTCAAGATCTCTGAGAATCTAACCTAGTCCCAACATATCGATGTAGTCATAAAGAAGGCAAGACAGCAGCTATGCTTCATTAGGAGTTTGAAGAGATTTGGCATGTCAACAAATACACTCAAAAACTTCCATAGTTGTACCATGGACAGCATTCTGACAGGCTGCATCACTGTCTGGTGTAGAGGGGATACTGCACAGGACTAAAAGAAACTCCAGAAGGTTGTAAATCTAGTCAGCTCCATCTTGGGCACCAGCCTACAAAGTACCCAGGTCATCTTCAGGGAGCAGAGTCTCAGAAAGGCAGCATCCATTATTAAGGACCCCCACACCCAGGACATGTTCTTTTCTCACTGTTACCATCAAGTAGGAGATACAGGAGCTTGAAGGCTCACACTCAGCGATTCAGGAACAGCTTCTTCCCTTCTGCCATCCGATTCCTACATGGGCATTGAGCCCTTGAACATTACCTCACTATTTTTTAATGTACAGTATTTCTGGTTTTGCACATTTAAAAAACTCTATTCAATATACATATACTGTAATTGATTCACTTATTTATTATTTTTTTTATTTTATTTTTTCTCTCTGCTAGATTATGTACTGCATTGAACTGCTGCTGCTAGGTTAACAAATTTCACGACACGTGCCGGTGATAATTCTGATTCTGATTCTAACATGGCATTTGCCTTCCTCACCACCAACTCAACCTGCAAGTTAACCTTCAGGGTGTTGTGCACAAGGACTCCCAAGTCCCTCTGCATCTCAGATTCCTGGATTTTCTCTCCGTTTAGAAAACGGCCTGCACATTTATTTCTGCTACCGAAGTACATGCCCAATATAAAATCTATTCATATAAAATATAAAGTGTCTTCAATTGTGCCTTAACTTTTCACAGTAAAATCTTACGTTTGCACGGTTGTTTTTTTCGCTGTCTGGTATAATTTGATGTATAATTAATGCTCTGTCTGTGATGCTGTTGCAAGGTAGTATTTGTTGTACTGTGCCTCACTGATGCACCACAGAAAACATTCTGTCCAGATGCAGCACGGTTTGACGTGGGAACCGCTCTGCCCAGCCCAGCACATCACCCACACCAAGGTGCACAGGGTGAATGTGTGCTGACACTTGCCAGCTGCCCCCATGGGTTGCGCTGTTTGTTAACACGAGCCACGCATTTCAGTGAATGTTCTGATAAATAAGTGAATCTGAAATCTGAGCCCAACACTGCAGGCAAGAACCAGTGAGACAGTTCACAATGGTAGGCGGCAACCCAGAGTGTGTAACGTGAGCAAAGTTTGTGACTCAGCAAACAGCCTGACCTCTGCATTAATCAACCTCTATATCAAACAATAAAATGGGAGTGGCCAGCCCTGGGTGAGTAGAGTTTGATCCAAAGCCTCACAGTAACGATGTTAATTTGACTAAAACCACCTTTTGAACCTGCAAACAGCAGGAGGCCTCTGCTTGTATTTGCCTTTCCTGAACAATACAAGGTGTGGTCAGATCTGAAGCTGCATGACTGTTTTCTCAAAAGGAAATATTTTAGGATGTGGCTGGCATTTTTTTTAGAATTAAGTTGACAGCCAGCGACAAAACAGCTGTGGTTCTCAGAGGCAGAGCCATTGGCTCCGGTACAAGCTGCCACAAAAGGTGAAGAGGGAACCTCCAACACATGACAGCTGCGTAATTATAACACCGGTCTGTCTTGCATGTAGCAGGCGATGAGTAATTCTGCGGGATTCATCCCACTACAGCCTGACTGCAAGTGGAATTTTGCTTCTCGTTATGGTCCGGTCAGACTGTGTGTCTCATTGGGATGTCTTCCCAATTTACCCTAGTGTTGATCATCAGCTCCAACATGGGCACCTGCCTCTGTAGTATCCAAGATGCCTTCAAGGAGCACTGCCTCATAAAGGTGACATCCATCACCCTTCACCCGCGTCAGGCCCTGTTCACATTGTTACCAACGGGAAGGAGGTACAGGAGCCTGAAGGCACACACTCAACGATTCAGGAACAGCTTCTTTCCCAATTTCTAAATGGACATTGAACCCACAAACTCTACCTCACTCACTACTTTTTTATTTCTGTTTTTGCACTACTTCATTAAGTATTTTATATACATACTGTAATTTACAATTCTTTCTATATTATCGTACATTGCATTGTACTGTTGCTGCAAAGTTAACAAATTTCATGACGCATGCCAGTGATGAAACCTGTTCTGATTCTGATTCAGTGACGGTAACTCAAATAACCGCGCATTGTGACAGCGGTGTGCAGAAGACCACCTCTGACTGAACAACACATCGAACTTTGAAGTGGGTGGGCTACAGCAGCAGAAGACCACGAACGTACTTCACTGGCTGCTTCATTAGTTACAGGATGCACCAGGTAAAGTGGCCGTTGAGTGTACGTGTGAATTGTAGACAGCTACAATTATAGAGCTCCTGAACAAAGCTGTCTGGTTTTTCTCATGCAGTGCGGCAGGTTCACATAAACCAGGCCAGGTTTGCGTGTTCATCGAGTTATAGTGGTCAGGGTTATTACCACTGACACGTGCAGTGAGATGTGTGGTTCTGTGGCAGCCTTAGTGCAATACATAAAAATTAGAGTAAGTCTCAACAATAAATAAGTAAATGAAGCAGTTTTTCCAGCTCTCAGCCGTCAGGATTTAATTCCTGCTGCTGTCTGTAAGTAGTTGGTAAGTTCTCCCTGTGGGACTGCGGGGGTTTCCTCTAGCTGCTCCAGTTTCCTGTCATATTCCAAAGGCACACGGTTACAGTTAGGGTTAGTAAGTTATGGATATACTATGTTGGTGCCGGAAGTGTGGCCACATTTGTAGGCTGACCCCGACACAATCCTCACTGATTCGATTTGACGCGAATGGGATATGTCGCTGTATGTTTTGATATATGTGTGACAAATAAAGCTGATCTTTAATCTTTTATCTAAGAGTCTCTTAAATGCCCCTGATGAATCTGACTGGTTGCATCAGGGCCTGGTTTGTCAACTCCAATGCACTGGGACGTAGGAGGCAGCAGAGACCAACCTGGTCCATCACTGACAGGATCTACGGGATGTACTGCCTCAAGAAAGTGGAATCTATCACAAGGTTTCAAAGGTACATTTAATGTCAGAGAAATGTATACAATATACATCCTGGAATTCTTTTTCTTCACAAACATCCACGAGAACAGAGGAGTGACCCCAGAGAATGAGCGACAGTTAAATGTTAGAATCCCAAAGACCCCCCAGCTCCCCCCCCACACACAAACAGCAGCAAAGCAATGATCCCCCCTCCCCCACCAGCAAAAAGCATCGGCACCCCCTACCGAGCACTCAGCATTCCGCGAAGCATCAATAAAGACACAGACTTGCATTGCCCCAAAGACTACTCATTCACCCGGTAATTCAACATACCACAGGCTCTCTCTCCCCCAACAAGGGAAAAAGAGATGTCCCCCTTTCACACCATTCCAGGCCGTCTTCTCACTGCTGCTGTCAGGCAGGAGGTACAGAAGCCTGAAGTCCCACACCACCAAGTTCAGGAACAACTTCTTTCCTACAACCTTCGGGCCCTTGAACCGGCCTGCACAATCCTACCTCAGCAACAATCTGTCTTTTCTCCCTCTCTTCACTGCCTTGTATAATTTGTGTTTTGTCTGTTGTTTCTACCTCAGTGCACCCATAAGTTGAGACCGTAAGACCTAGCAGCAGAATTAGAACATTTGGCTCATTGAATGCTGCACCATCTGACCATGGCTGATTTATTTCTCCATTCTCCTGCCGTCTCGCTGTAACCTTCCATGCCCCTGCTATCCAGGGTGGGTGGGATCTTTATTTGCACTGCCTGCTTTCCTGAGGCAGTGAGAGGTGAGAGGAAGGGAGGGGGCTGGACTGCATTCACAGCTCTGCAATCCCCTGAGTTCTTCAATCGATTGTAGGTTCGCCACAAGGCCGTGCGCTCAGCTCCCTGCTCTACCCACTTTATAGCTATTACAGCGAGGCTGCGTACCGCTCCAACGCCATGGCTGACAACACCACTGCTGTGGGACAGATCAAAGGTGGTGATGAATCAGCATATGGGAAGGATGATTGAAGATCTGGTTGAGTGGTGGCCACAGCAACAACCTCTCTCTCAATGTCAGGAAAACCAAAGCTAATTATTGAATCCAGGAGAATGAGACTGGAGGTCCATGAGCCAGTCCTCACCAGAGGATCAGCAACCTTAAATTCCTCAGTGGTATTATTTTAGAGGATCTGACTTGGGTCCAGCACTTAATGGCCATTACAAATAAGACATAACAGCGCCTCTACTTTCTTAGAAGTCCATGCAGATTTGACACATCATCTAAAATTCTGACTAACTTCTAGACTTCTATACATATGTGGAGAGTATACTGACACACTGACATACTGACACACTGACACACTGACACACTGCATCACAAACCAATGCCCTCGAAAGAAAAAAGCCTAAAAACAGTTTTGGATATGGCCCAGTCCATCACGGATAAAGGCCTCCCTATCTACATGGATTAATATCTCAGGAAAACAGTTTCCATCATTAAGGACACCCCCCCACCACCACCACCCAGGACATGCTCTCTTCTCGCTGCTGCCATCAGGAAGGAGGTACAGGAGCCTCAAGTCCCACACCACCAGGTTCAGGAACAGTTATTACTCCTCAACCATCAGACTCTTGAAACAGATTGGATAACTTCACTCATCCCAACACTGAACTGATTCCACAATCTATGAAGTCACCTTTAAGGACTCCAAAACTCACTTTCTCTATATTCATCGCTTATTTGTTTAATATTATTACCCTTTTTTGTATTTGCACAGTTTGTTGTCTTTCACACACTGATTGTTTGCCCATCTCTGTTGTGCGTGGTTTTTCATTGATTCTGTTGTGTTCCTCTGTATTTACTGTGAATACCTGCAAGAAAATGGACCTCTGGGCTCTATATGGTGTATATGTACTTTAATTTTGTGAACTTTGGACGGCACATTGCAAGGTGCAGGAGTACGAGCTGAGGGACACACTGAAGTTCAGTACAGATACTTTGTGGGGAAGGATTGTAGTCTCATGTCGTGCCACCAGGCTAACAGGCTCTCAAACACCACGGCTGCATTGTCAAAGTGGGAAACAGGAGAAGCTTTGACACATTGTAAGAGAACGTACTGAATTTTCAGAAGAGGCGGAGGCCAATGAGTAAACAGAAGAAATTAATCTGGGTAACTAACAAATCACTGCCAACAGACTGAGCTGCAGAATAAGAGTTGACTGTTATGGAATTTATGTGAAAAATATAAATAAACACAAAATGTATACAGAGAACTGATCTAATTTACCAAGAACAAATGCAAGCTGTCAATTCACAGTGCGGGAGGGGGATTGCACCACTTAAGAGATTTGCTTTAGAAACTGACAAGGTGATGGTGCATACTTTAAAAAACTAACATAACATCCATTTCTGGTTATTGAACCCACAACCCATTCTCTTCTGCCTGCATTATATTCAGAATTCCTTTGCTTCCAGAATATTACTGTTGAAAGAGGAGCTTCCGGTCAGAGCATATCTGCACACATAACACGGGATGCAATGGGAAATAAGGGTTTGTGTTACGGAAAATTGTGGTGCAGACTGCTTTCTAGGAACGCAGTCCCTCTGACACTTGGTGGTACATGTAATGAGTTGCCAGCTCAAAATCATAATGTGTTTCCACCAGGCCATCAGAAGGATTGACTCACACTGATTTGAGTGTGTTTCGATGTTACATTGACTGTTCTATTTAATATAAATTATTATAGATTACGATGATTGCACATTGCACATTTAGATGGAGAGGTAACGTAAAGATTTTTACTCCTCATGTACGTGAAGGATGGAAGAAATAAAGTCAATTCAATAGTGCTGCCTTGTAAATAAACTATTGCCACTTTGAATGCAGCTATACTATGTGTCAAAGCCTATACACAGTTTTCTCAGACAATGTTTAGACCTCCACTTCCCTCCATGGAGAATGGCCAGAGATTAATAGAGTGAAGGGACTAAGACAGGTACAGGAGGGCTCTCCAATGGTTGAATGGGCTACAGACAGAGTGAACATGCAGAGAATGTTTCCTATAGTGAGGGAGTCTAGAACCAAGGGGAACAGCTGCAGAATGGAAGGAAGTCCCTTTGGAATTCAGAAGAATGAGAGGAGATCTTGTAGAAACATATAAAATTATAAAAGGGACAGATGATAGAGGCAGGAGAGGCTAGAACTAGGGGATATAGCCTCATGATTCGGAGGAGTAGACTTAGGCTGAGATGAGGAGGAACTGCTTTTCCCAGAGGTTGGTGAATCTGTGGGATTAACTGCCACAGGTGGCTGCGGAGGCCAGGTCATTGGGTATATTTAAAGTGGAGGTTGATAGGATCTCGAAAGAGCATCAAAGTTTTTGGAGAGAAGATGGGAGAATGGGGCTGAAAGGGATGATAAATCAGTCATCTCCATGTTATTTATTGCATGATGGAATGGCACAGCAGATCGGTGGGCCAAATGGCTTACTTCTGTTCCTATGTCTTACGGTCTAAATCCTGCAATCACTCCTACTGATGACTGTACTTCCAAATATATTTTATCCTCCAGAAACATGTCTCAGGAATGTAGAGCGGTATGAAATTTGCTCTGTATATTGTTCACACAGATAACAAGATCCCTTCACAAAGAAGCTGAATTTATTTCCTGTGGAGAGTTGGCCAGTTTGAGATATACCCATCGTTAAAATAAAATTGAGACTGACGATTTAAGCAAAACCTTAATTTAATCATTTTGTCTCCTCCGATGCTCAATGCCCCTCTTTCCAGCAATGCACCTAATTGGATCTTGAGTCTATTATCCTGTCTGATTCAGTCACCTCCGCTCGTAACCTATTCCAAAATCTATTATTCAGTCTGCAAAAATTGCTCCAAATAACTTTGTTCTTTATTCCCCAGTACTTCATTTTTAAATTGGGTGTTCTTTTAATTTAACCCTTTAGGCGAAAAAAATCAAAGGTTTTTTTTAGCACATGTCCTTTTAAGTGGGTATGTGTCAAGTGTGTGTCTCCAGGGGTATAAACTGAATTAGTGTACAACACTGCAGTCTGTGTGTTCGTTGTCAGACAGAGATACAATGCAAAGGAAATCCTTCTGCCTACCATCTCCACGTTATTTATTGCATAGTTGTGTCTGTTAATCCCATTTACCTGCAAGTTGTCTATAGCCTTGGCATTTCGAGTGTTCGTCTAGACACCTTAAGGCCATAAGACATGGGAGCAGAATTAGGCCATTCAGCCCATCGAGTCCTCTCTGGCATTCCATCCAGGCTGATTCCTCTCAATTCCATTTCCACATCAAAGTTATGAGAATCTCTGCCTCACCACTTTAAAACATAGAACCAGAGGCAATAGGAGCAGGAGGAACATTCAGCTTGTCCTGCTGTCTGCATCATTCAGTATCATCACGGCTGATCATACCCCACTCCCTCCCTGTCCTTCCGGTCCAGCCAGGCCTTCCCTTCTCTCAGACACACTCACACTCACACTCTCACACACACTCTCACACTCACACACACACACGTACACACACACATGTGCGCGCACACACACACTCACACACACATGCACACACATGCACACACACATGCACACATACTCATGCTCATACACACACTCACACACACACTCTCACAAATGCAGACATGTGCACGCACACACTTGCACACATGCACACACACATGCATGCACACATGCAAGTACACACACACACACTCACACTCGCACACACACTCATGCTCATACACACAATCACACTCTCACAAATGCAGACATCTGCACACACACGCACACATGCACACGCATGCAAGTACACACACATACATACACACACACACAATCACACAAAAACATGCACACACTCACACGCACACACACAATCACACAAACACATGCACACACTCACATGCACACACACACTCACTCACACACACACACTCACTCTCACACACACACACTGGGTCCCCTCCCCCATCCCTAGTTCTCATCAGCCCGCCACCATCTCCTTTAATTAGATCCTCCTCACCCCCCCTTTGCTATCAGATTCCTCTGCTGCCTCCTCCGATCACCTCCAGCCTGACTCCATCAGTCAAGGAGCCCGTCTTCGGCTGGATCCACCTATCATCTGCCAGCTCTTGTCCGTCACTGCTTTATACTATCTCCCCTCTCCTCCTCCAGCCCACAGGAAGGGTCTCGACCTGAAACATCGACTATTTACACTCAGTGGCCACTGTTGCTCTTTAATGCCAACTACATAATCAGCCAATCATATGGCAGCAACTCAGTGCATAAAAGCATGCAGACAAGGTCAAGAGGTCAATGTGATCGATGTGACTTTGAGTGTGGAATGATTGTTGGTGCCAGACGGGGTGGTTTGAGTATCTCAGAACTCCTGGGATTTCCATGCAAAAAGTTTGCACAAAATGGTGCAAAAAAAAAACCAAAAGAAGACATCCAGTGAGTGGCAGTTCTGTGGGCAAAAAAGCCTTGTTAATTAGAGAGGTCAGAGGAGAATGGCCAGACTGGTGCAAGCTGGCAGTGACTCAAATAACCACGCATCGTGATAATGGTGTGTGGAAGAGCATCTCTGAATGTATGACACATTGAACCTTGAAGTGGATGGGCTACAGCAGCAGAAGACCCAGGGCCACTCAGTGGCGACTCTGTTAGGTAGAGGAGGTAACTGTCTACAGATGCTCAGCTTTTGATCAAAATTCAGAGCTTTGTTTCAGCTTTCTGCCCACAACCCTTGCCCTCTCTGTTCCAGGAAACAACATTTACCTTACACATATTAAGTTTACGAGGCAGCTGACAGCTGTAACTTGTTTCTGAGTCAGATGGGCATGGGTTTAAATCCAATTGCAGGAATTATTTGAAGAGAAAAATCTTGCTTAATACCACAGAGTGGTAATAATTGCTGGACTGGCAACTGCTGGACAAATCCATCCCATGGATGAGATGTCAAATTTAGGACGTATTTAAACTGGCTTCCTCACCATTGTCCACGCTTCCCGCTGCCTGGGAAAGCTGCTATGTAGTCAAAGACCCCTCCCACCCATCATTCTCTCTTCTCCCACCCCCGCCACCCATTGGGCAGTGGATGCAAAAACTTAAAAACGCACAGCATCAGGCTCAAATTCAGCTTCCAGCTCACTGTTATAAGACTCTCGAATGGGATTCTTGTATGATAAAGGTAAACTGCTAACCTTTCGATCTCTCTCATCATGGCCTTGTCTGCTGCACTGCACTCTCCCTGTAACACTACCTTCTGTATTTTGTTATTGCTTTTCCTTATGATGTCCATTGTTTTGAAACAGATGGATGGCATGCAGAACAGCGCTTGTCATGGTACCTCAGGTCACTGAGATGCTTACGGCAGACGATGACAGATCCTTCATCAGTGCATGAAGGGATACGAGGAGAAGGCAGGAGGTTGGGGCATGATGAAATGGTGGAACAGACTTGATGTGCCAAATGGCCTTATTCTACTCCTATATCTTATATGCAACAATAATAAACCAATTACCAATTAAATGTATGATTCTACACTCAGTGACCATTTTATTAGGAACAACTGGACACCTGCTTATTAAGCGCAAACACGAGGAAATCTGCAGGGAGAAGCACTGTCGACGTTTCGGGCCGAGACCCTTCGTCAGGACTAACCTGCTTGTTAAGGTAAGCATCTGACTGCCATGTGACAGTAACTCAATGCATAAAAGCATGCAGACATGGTCAAGAGGTTCAGTTGTTGTTCAGATCAAACCACAGAAAGGGGAAGAAATGTGATCTAAGTGACTTTGACTTAGGGATTTTAACACTCAGCAGTCTGGAATTATATCCACAAATTGATGGAGGAACTCAGCAGGTCAGGCAGCATCTGTGGAAGGGAATAAGCAGAGTGAAAATTGCCTTGTTAATGGAGAGAGGTCAGAGAGGAACGGCCAGTCCGGTTCGAGCTGTCAGGAAGGAGACTAACTGAAGTAACCACACATTACAAGAGAGGTGGGCGGAAGAGCTTCTCTAGCACAAACCATGTTGGACCTAGAAGTGGATGGGCTACTGCAGCAAAGATCACAAACGTACAATATATAGGAAGTACCTAATGAAGCGGCCACTGACAGGTGAGAGGCGTGTAGGGATCTATCAACTACCCAACAGAGACCACTGTTCATTACCATTCTGCTGATCCAAGAACATTTTTTGCTGTCAGTTGGCTCATGCGTTTTTCACATTACAGCAGTGACTACAGGCTGAAAGTCATTAGTTGCAAAAAGATCTCATGGAAAGTACTGGATGCTTCCCTTTCTTTCATTATGTGTATACACAGGTAAAGTGGGCAGTTCTGTAAAAGTGTATAAATTATAGATCTTTCAAGAGTAAGCATCAATCAAAGCTTTTTATTCACCAGTGAGCACATACTGGCCAGATGTAATTGCCTTTAAGAAGATGGTGTTGATGTTCTCGGCTTTTCTAAAAAACAAGGAGATAGAGAGCCCAGTGATATGACATCATGACCACAACTTTTCTCTCAAAGTCAGCAAATGAAAAGAGCTGTTCATAGACTGGGGTGATGTCAGCACAAGTGCTCCAATGATGCTGAGGTCAAGGGAGTTGACAGCTTCAACTTCCCAGGAGAGAACATCACCAGGAGCCTGTCCTGGTGCAACCAATGGCCAAGAAAACCCATCAGCTCTACTTCCTCAGGAGGCTGAAGAACTGTGGTATGTCTCTATGACCCTCACCAATTTTTATCAACGCACAGAGAATGCATGCTGTCCAAGAGATTCTGCAGATGGCATCTGAGAATTATTCTGAGAACCATTCCTCTTCATAGACACGGCCTGACTGGCTGAGTTCCTCCAGCATTTTGTGAGTGCCATCCAGACGCATCCTGGTTTGACATGGCACCAGCGGAGAGTTGTGAATGCAGCTCAGCACATCACAGAAAACCAGCTCTGCCAATGGCTCTGCCTCAACCTCCCCCTCAGTAAACCAGCCCCCTCCAGTGGCTCTGCCTCAACCTCCCCCTCAGTAAACCAGCCCCCTCCAGTGGCTCTGCCTCAACCTCCCCAGTAAACCAGCCCCCTCCAGTGGCTCTGCCTCAACCTCCCCCTCAGTAAACCAGCCCCCTTCAGTGGCTCTGCCTCAACCTCCCCCTCAGGAAACCAGCCCCCTCCAGTGGCTCTGCCTCAACCTCCCCCTCAGTAAACCAGCCCCTCTCCAATGGCTCTGCCTCAACCTCCCCCTCAGGAAACCAGCCCCCTCCAGTGGCTCTGCCTCAACCTCCCCCTCAGGAAACCAGCCCCCTCCAGTGGCTCTGCCTCAACCTCCCCCTCAGTAAACCAGCCCCCTCCAGTGGCTCTGCCTCAACCTCCCCCTCAGGAAACCAGCCCCCTCCAGTGGCTCTGCCTCAACCTCCCCCTCAGGAAACCAGCCCCCTCCAGTGGCTCTGCCTCAACCTCCCCCTCAGGAAACCAGCCCCCTCCAGTGGCTCTGCTTCAACCTCCCCAGTAAACCAGCCCCCTCCAGTGGCTCTGCCTCAACCTCCCCCTCAGTAAACCAGCCCCCTTCAGTGGCTCTGCCTCAACCTCCCCCTCAGGAAACCAGCCCCCTCCAGTGGCTCTGCCTCAACCTCCCCCTCAGTAAACCAGCCCCTCTCCAATGGCTCTGCCTCAACCTCCCCCTCAGGAAACCAGCCCCCTCCAGTGGCTCTGCCTCAACCTCCCCCTCAGGAAACCAGCCCCCTCCAGTGGCTCTGCCTCAACCTCCCCCTCAGTAAACCAGCCCCCTCCAGTGGCTCTGCCTCAACCTCCCCCTCAGGAAACCAGCCCCCTCCAGTGGCTCTGCCTCAACCTCCCCCTCAGGAAACCAGCCCCCTCCAGTGGCTCTGCCTCAACCTCCCCCTCAGGAAACCAGCCCCCTCCAGTGGCTCTGCCTCAACCTCCCCCTCAGGAAACCAGCCCCCTCCAGTGGCTCTGCCTCAACCTCCCCCTCAGGAAACCAGCCCCCTCCAGTGGCTCTGCCTCAACCTCCCCCTCAGTAAACCAGCCCCTCCAGTGGCTCTGCCTCAACCTCCCCCTCAGTAAACCAGCCCCCTCCAGTGGCTCTGCCTCAACCTCCCCTCAGTAAACCAGCCCCCTCCAGTGGCTCTGCCTCAACCTCCCCCTCAGGAAACCAGCACCCTCCAGTGGCTCTGCCTCAACCTCCCCCTCAGTAAACCAGCCCCCTCCAGTGGCTCTGCAACCTCCCCCTCAGTAAACCAGCCCCCTCCAGTGGCTCTACCTCAACCTCCCCCTCAGTAAACCAGCCCCCTCCAGTGGCTCTGCCTCAACCACCCCCTCAGTAAACCAGCCCCCTCCAGTGGCTCTGCCTCAACCCCCCCAGTAACCAGCCCCCTCCAGTGGCTCTGCCTCAACCTCCCCCTAAGTAAACCAGCCCCCTCCAGTGGCTCTGCCACAACCTCCCCCCCAGTAAACCAGCCCCCTCCACTGGCTCTGCCTCAACCTCCCCCTCAGTAAACCAGTCCCCTCCAGTGGCTCTGCCTCAACCTCCCCCTCAGTAAACCAGCCCCCTCCAGTGGCTCTGCCTCAACCTCCCCCTCAGTAAACCAGACCCCTCCAATGGCTCTGCCTCAACCTCCCCCTCAGTAAACCAGCACCTCTCCAGTGGCTCTGCCTCAACCCCCCCCCCTCAGTAAACCAGCCCCTCTCCAGTGGCTCTGCCTCAACCTCCCCCTCAGGAAACCAGCCCCCTCCAGTGGCTCTGCCTCAACCTCTCCCTCAGTAAACCAGCCCCCTCCAGTGGCTCTGCCTGAACCTCCCCCTCAGTAAACCAACCCCCTCCAATGGCTCTGCCTCAACCTCTCCCTCAGTAAACCAGCCCCTCTCCAGTGGCTCTGCCTCAACCTCCCCCTCAGGAAACCAGCCCCCTCCAGTGGCTCTGCCTCAACCTCTCCCTCAGTAAACCAACCCCTCCAGTGGCTCTGCCTCAACCTCCCCCTCAGTAAACCAACCCCCTCCAGTGGCTCTGCCTCAACCTCCCCCTCAGTAAACCAACCCCCTCCAGTGGCTCTGCCTCAACCTCCCCCTCAGTAAACCAGCCCCCTCCAGTGGCTCTGCCTCAACCCCCCCCCCCTCAGTGCCTCCGTGCAGCAGCCAGCATAATCAAAGACTTCACCTGCCCACCCCAGACATTCTCTCCCTCCCTCTCCATTCAGGCAGAAGATGCAAAAGCCTGAAAGCAGGTCCCATTGGACTCAAAGTCAGCTTCTATCCCACTGATACAAGACCATTCAATGCTTCCCTAGTATGATAAGATGGACTCTTGACCTCACAATCTACCTCATTATGACCTGCTCCTTATCATTTACATACACTGCACTTTCTCTGTAGCTGTTACGCTTTATTGTTTATACTGCACTTCCACAGTGCACTGTTGTAATTAATTGATTTGTACAAATTTTTCACTGTAGCTCAATAGCAATTTACTAATTTACCAATAGCCATCTTCAAAAAGATGGAGTCAATGTCTCTACCCACACAACTCAATAGCAACCTCCAAGTGGACCACAACCTTGTCGTGGTTTGGAGGGTGTGAGTATCAGTGACTCAGGGAGCTATCTTCGCTGGAATCAGAGCTTTATGCTTTGGCTCTTGTTAGGGTCACCCAAGCAGGTCAAAGGGTAGAGGCCAGACTAAGAATGATCCACTGGTCCCCTAAATTTGGGGGTTCGGCTCAGGGCTAACAACCCTGACTGGTCAAACTAAACTGTTCTGGAAACAGCCATTCTACATCCGAGCGTGACGGTATTCCTGAGACTCCACCCGAGACAGTGGTGAAAACCAAGAGGAAGCTACTGACACAGTGAAGGAAGCCCTGAACACTGCCAGAGATGGAGGACCTTCATTGCCACCCTAAGTGCCAGTGGCATAATGATAGTAAGTAAGTAGCAGTGATTCAGCAGCAAAGTACCGAGGACGGAGTTCTGAATTTTTTCCAGGATTGCTGGAGAATGGGGGAGGTTTGATAGAGGTGTACAGAATGATGAGGGGTATAGACAGGGTAAAGGCAAGCAGGCTTTTTCCACTGAGGTTTGGTGACACTGAAAGCAGAGGTCATGGGTTAAGAGCGAAAGGTGAAAAGTTTAAGAGGATCATGGGGATCGTCTTCACTCGGAGGGTGGTGGGAGCGTGGAATGAGCTGCCAACGGATGTGGTGGATGTGGGTTTGATTTTTAACATTTAAGAGAAATTTGGATAAGTACACGCATAGGAGAGGTATGGAGGGCTATTGTCTGGGTACATGTCAATGGAACTGTGCAGAATAACAGTTTGGCATGCACTAGATGGGCTGAAGGTCCTGTTTCCGGGCTGCAGTGCTTTACAACTCTGTGACTCTATGATCTTCTGCTTTCAAGACCATTTCTTTAAACCTATTTAGACCAGAAGATCATAAAACATAGAAGCAGAATTGGGCCATTTGGCCCATTGAATTTTTCTACCATTTCATCATGGCTGATCCAATTCCCACTTAACCCCATTCTCCTGTCTTCTCCCCATAACCTTCCACGCCCTGATTATTGCACCCAGTGACCTGATCTCCACAGCCACCTGTGGCAATGAATTCCACAGATTCATCACACTCTGGCTAAAGTAATTCCTCCTCCTCTCAGTTCGGAATGAATGGATGTGCCCCCTGGTGCTAGACTCCCCACCAAAGGAAACATACTCTTCACATCCAGGCCTTTCAACATACGGTTGTGTTTAATAAGAATCCTCCTCTTCTAAATTCCAGTGAGTACAGGCCCAGAGCCATCAATCACTGCACAAGTGATAACTCTTTCATTCCTAAAGTCATTCTCATGAACCTCAGCACATCCTTTAAGGGGACTGAAACTGCTCACAATACTCCAAGTGAGCCCTCACTAGTCCCTTATACAGCCCCAAGGTTACATCCTTGCTTTTATATTCTAGTCCTCTTGAAATGAATGCAAACATCATATTTGCCTTCCTCATCACTGACTCAACCTGCAAATTAACCTTTAGGAAGTCCTGCAAGAGGACTCCCAAAACCCTTTGAAACTTGGATTTTTTTTTCTCCTTGTTTGGAAAATAGACTCTGCTTTTATTTCTTCTACCGAAGCTTATGGATCATAAACTTCCCAATACTGTATTCCATCTTCCACCACTTTGCCCATCCTCCTAATCTGTCCCAGTCCTCCTGCAGCCTCTCTGCTTCCTCAACACTACCTGCCCCTCCACCTACCGTCATATCTTCCACAAGTGTGACCACAAAACCATCAATTTCATCATCCATACCACTGACATACAACGTAAAAAGAAGTGCTCCCAACACAAACAAGAGAGAATCTGCAGATGCTGGAAATCCAAGCAACACACACAAAATGCTGGAGGAACTCAGCAGGCCAGGCAGCATCTATGGAAAAGAGTAAACAGTCGATGCTTTTGGGCCGAGACCCTTCGGCAGAGCCCTTCAGCCCAGAACGTCGACTGTACTTTTTCCATAGATGCTGCCTGGCCTGCTGAGTTCCTCCAGCACTTTGTTTGTGTCGGTCCCAACACAGACCCTGTGCAACACCACTAGTCACTGGCAGCCAACCAGAAAAGGATCGCTTTATTTCCGCTCTTTGCCTCCTGTCAATCAGCCAATGCTCTCTCCACCCTGGTATCTTTCCAGTAATATCCTGGGCTCTTAACTTGTTTAGCACTCTCACGTGTGGCACCTTGTCAAAGACCGTCTGAAAATCCAAGCACACCATCCACCGATCCCTGTTGTTCTTAGCTGAGTCATCCATCTTCAACATCCTTGGGGCAAATCAGCTGGACCAGTTTCTGAGTCCAATTCATTTATCACATGAGCATGGAAACACAGTGAAATGTGTTGTTCGTGATAACAACCAACACAGCCAAAGAGGTGCTGGGGACAGCCCACAAGTATCGTCACACATTCTGGCACCAACCTAGCATGCTCACAATGTTCAGCAAAATGACACAAGAAGGAGCAACAATGACAGAACAAAACGAGCACGCCCACCTAACCCCTCACAGACACGGCGAGCCCTCCATTCCTCGGTCTCAGACTCACAGACGTGTCGTGGCTACAAGTGCAGGTCGGAGGGTGGGTTCCCAGCACTGGGTGACTGAGGGCCTTTGCACGAACCCGGAGAGTGACGGAATGCTCCCCATGTGGTGAGTGAAATGCCAATAATCCTTAGGATGCTGATGATGTGAGGCTGCGGCAGGTAAGTTTCTCATGTCACCTGTGTGTACGTTGACTAATGGGTATGGAGTCAGAAAATGCAGCACAGAAAAAGGCCCTTCAGCCCATCCAGTCCATGCTGAACTGTTATTCTGTCTAGTCTCATCAACCTGCATCTGGACCATAGCCCTCCATACCCCTCCCATCCATGTACTTATCCAAACCCACACCCATCATTTCCACCGGCAGCCTGTTCCAGACTCTCACCACCCTTTGAGTGATAAAATTCACCCTCACGTTCCCCTTAAACTTTTCACCTTTTTAACCCTTAACCCTTGACCTCTATTTTGAAACTCACCCAAGCTCAGTGGGAAAAGCCTGCTTATACTTACACCTCACATAACGATAAACTCAACTTTGATTTTGACAGAGAAGCCTGCTTGATCATTAATCCATCAGCCAACTCCAAACATTCACTCTCTCACACAACAGTGGCCACAGTGCGTTCCATCTGCAAAGTCCACTGCAAGCACTCAATAGACAGTGGATAACCAAAACTCCTTCTCGGTTGCAAGACAGAAGCCAGGCATCTGACGCAAGGTGCTCTTTGTTTCACCGTATGTGGCTCAGCTGTGGTCACTACCCTGCAACAGTCACCCTGACTGTGTTCCCTTTCATCGAGAAGTAGCATAACGTACGGCATAGTGGTCACCAGCTGTGAAGTCAGGTTCCCACCGTTGTCAGTACGGAATTTGTATGCTTCTCCCTTGACCACATAGATTTCCTCCGATCTCATCCCTCAGTCTGAAGGCGCATGAGTCAGGACTAGAAGGTTGTGGGCGTGCAGTGTTAGCATTGGAAGTGTGAGGACTCAGCGGGCTGGCTCCCCGGCACATCCTCGAAACAAGTGACTCATTTCAATGCATGTTTCCATAAGACCACAAGACATAGGAGACATAGGCATAGGAGCAGAATTAGTCCATCTGGCTCATCGAGTCTGGTCCACCATTCAATCATGGCTGATCCTTTTTTTTCCTCCTTCTCAGCCCCAGTTCCCGGCCTTCTCCCCGTAACCTTTGATGCCATGTCCAATCAAAAACCTATCAATCTCTGACTTAAATACACCCAACAACCTGGCCTCCACAGCTGCATGTGGCCACAAATTCCACAAATTCACCACCCTTTAGCTAAAGAAATTTCTCTGCATCTCTGTTTTGAAAGGCTGCTGCTCTATCCTGAGGCTGTGCCCTCTTGTCCTAGACTCTCCCACCGTGGGAAACATCCTTTCCACATCTACTCTGTCTAGGCCTTTCAATATTTGAAAGGTTTCAATCAGATCCCCCTTCATCCTTTTGAATTCCCGTGAGTACAGACCCAGAGCCATCAAGCAGTCCTCGTATGATAACCCTTTCATTCCCAGAATCATCCTTGTGAACCTCCAATGTCAGCACATCTTTTCTGCTCACAAAACTGTTCACAGTACTCAAGGGGACGCCTCACCAGTGCCTTGTAAAGCCTCAACATCACATCCTTGATCTTGTATTCTAGATCTCTTGAAATGAATGCTAACATGGGTTTGCCTTCCTCATCTCTGACTCAGCCTGCAAGTTACCCTTTATGATGTTCTGCAGAAGGACTTTGCATCTCAGATTTTGGATTTCCTCCCTGTTTAGAAAATAGTCCACACATTTATTTCTTCTACCAAAGTGCATGACCGTGCATGTTCCAATATTGTATTTCATTTGCCACTTTCTTGCCCATTCTCCTAATCTGTCGAAGTCCTTCTGCATCCTACCAGTTTCCTCAACACTACCTGCCCCTCCACCAATCTTTGTATCATCTGCAAACTTGGTAACAAAGCTATCCATTCCATCATCTAAATCATTGATACACAGCATAAAAAGAACCGGTCCCAACACCGGCCCCTGTGGAACACCACTAGTCACTGGCAGCCAATCAGAAAAGGATCCTTTTACTCCCACTCACTGCCTTCTACTAATCAGCCAATGCTTTAACCATGTTAGTAACTTTCCTGTAATACCATGGGCTCTTAACTTGGTAAGTAGCCTCATATGTGGCACCTTGTCAAATGCCCTCTGAAAGTCCAAATATACCACATCCACTGCATCTTGTTTATCTGTCCTACTTGAAATCTCCTCAAAGAATTCCAACAGGTTTGTCAGGCAGGATTTTCCCTGAAGGAAACCATGCTGACTTCGTACTATCTTGTCCTGTGACACCAAGTACTCCATCACCTCATCCTTAACAATTGACTCCCAACGTCTTCCCAACCACTGTGGTCAGGCTAACTGGTCTATAATTTCCTTTCTGCTGCCTCCCTCCTTTCTCAAAGGGTGGAGTGACATTTGCAATTTTCCAGTCCTCTGGCACCATGCCAGAGTCCAATGCTTTTTGAAAGATAATTTTTAATGCCACCACAATCTCTAATGCCACATCTTTCAGAAACCTAGGGTGCAGTTCATCTGGTCCGGGTGACTTATGTACTTTTATGTCTTTCAGCTTTTTGAGCACCTTCTCCCTTGTAACTGCACCCACTTCTCTTCCTCCACACATTACAACATCAAGCATTCTGCTAGTGTCTTCCACAGTGAAGACTGACGCAAAATACTCATTTTAGTTCATCAGCCATCTCCTTGTCCCCCATTATTATTTTTCCTGCCTCATTTTCTAACGGTCCTATATCCACTCTCATTTCTTTTTTATTTTTAATATACTCAAAAAAACTTTTACTATCCACTTTGGTATTATTTGCTAGCTTGCTTTCATATTTCATCTTTTCCCTTCTAATGATTTTTTTTAGTTGCTCTCTGTAGGTTTTTAAAAACTTCCCAATCCTCTATCTTCCCATTACGTACATATGACAAAAAAAGCTACTGTTAATCTTTAGATAAGTCCAAGATGAACTCCACAAGGATGTGATGTACATTTCTCTAGAGGAACGATGGAGAAGTATCCCAGTACAGCTCCCTTCCTGAAGGCCATCTTTGTAAGCAGTGCTTTCAGCACCGATCATCATTTCCATGCTGATGTACAACAGCCCCAGATTTTTCCATCTTGTCTTCACTTCATCATTTCATTATTGCTTATATTTCATTCGGAGTTTGAAAAGGTTTGGGATGTCACCTAAGACACTCGCAATTTCTACAGATGTACCGTGGAGAGCATTCTAACTGGCTGTGTCACTGGCTGGTATGGGAGAGGGGGCTACTGCACAGGTTCAAAGTAAGCTACAGAGAATTGTAAAATTAGTCAGCTCCATCATGGGCACTAGCCTCCGTAGTATCCAAGACATCTTCTAGGAGCATTGCCTCAAAAAGGCAGTGTCCATCATTAAGGACCCCCACTACCCAGGACATGCCCTCTTCTCACTGCTACCATTGGGAAGGAGGCGCACACTTAGTGATTCAGGAACAGATACTTCCCCTCTGCCAACTGATTTCTAAATGGATGCTGAACCAATGAGAACTACCCTACTACTTTTTAATTTTCATTTTTGTACTAGTTATTTAATTTAAATGTTTTATATATATATATATATACTGTAATTCCTGTTTTTTCTATTTCATATTGCAAAGTACTGCTGCCACAAAGCCAAATTCTATGACAATTGATATTAAAGCTGATTCTGTGGTCTTGCCGCTCCAGTACTGATAATATTGCCCATCTCCATATGCTTCTGAAATGTCCAGTTCCCTCAGCTCTAATCTGATAATTACACCTGAAATGAATCACCATTCAGTTGCCAAAGTACTGTCATGTTATCTCTTGCACTCTCTCTTTCACTTTCCTCCTTCAAGCCTGCTTCCACTGGTCATCCACACTGGTGGTGGCTGTGAAGCTCCTTGGACTATTTTCTTACATTATAAAGATTACACAATGAAAGTCGCCCCAGTTGTACATCAGCTACACACCAGGGATGGCTCAAAATCTTGATCAAAGAGGTGAGTTTTTAAGAGTGTCTTAGTGGAAGTGAGATGCAGGTGGGGAAGTGGAGATGGGTTTCTGAAGCTGGGGCTTCGGCAATTTAAGACAAAGCCAAATTTTGAATATTCATCGTTCCCCCACCCCCCCCATTACCTACCTCGTCAACCTGACTCTTCTCCGTGTCTTCCCTCCCACTGACTAGTCTACTTTCTGTCAGTACTAAAGCAGAGCTTCTAACCTGGGAAGTAAAGAGATTCTTCAACCATCTGCTTTCTTCTAGGTTGATTTGGAAAATAGGCCAATGCTCAACCGCATACAATGCTGAAATCTATTTTTATTAAACGTGGGATTTAAGATTTATTCTGCGTGAAAAACTCTGCCAATTCTTGTTCTACTTTTGAAAAAGTTTAACTTCCTCTAATTAGTTTGAATTTGCTGACTGAAAATACAGAAAATACTCTAAACTGCAGGAGCATATATGGAGAGGTTAGGATTATATAAGAACATAAGAAATAGGAGCAGGAGTCGACCATCTGGCCCGTCGAGCCTGCTCTGCCAATCAATAAGATCATGGCTAATCTGACCATGGACCCAGCTCCACCTTCCTACCTTTTCCCCATAATCCTTAATTCCCCTACTATGCAAAACTATCCAACCTTGTCTTAAATATAGTTACCGAGGTAGCCCCCACTGCTTCATTGGGCAGAGAATTCCACAGATTCACCACTCTCTGGGAAAAGCAAGTTCTTCCTCATGTATGTGCTAAATCTACTCCCCCGAACCTTGAGGCTATGGTCCCTAGTTCTAGATTCTGCAGGTGCTTGAATTTTGCAGGGAGATTTTGAATATTTTGCTCCCATGAAAGAAATCTTGATGAAGGGTCCTGGCCTGAAATGTCGACTATTCATTCCTTTTCACAGATGCTGCCTGACCTGCTAAGTTTTCCCAAACATTTTGCCTGTGTTACTCTGGATTTCCAGCATCTGCAGAACCTCTTGTGTTTGTGATTTGATTTTTCCCTCTGTGCCTTCCTACCGGTCTCCAGCCAAGTTCTTCCTGAGATTCGCCTTCTTCTGTCGTTCATCAAGTCTTCACCTCTGCCACCTGCCTCACCGCTCCCCCTCTCTTCTTTATACTGACTCTCTCCTCTCCGCTCTCTTGAATTAGAGTGTAGAATTGTTATTTTCTCATAGTCTAACTTTCTTATGCTTGCTTATAATTTGTATATAATCACCTACTGCATGTGTAATTGTTCAGTAAATCCTCTAGTGATTGTAATGTAATGATTCGTACTTTTAGACCATAAGGCAGTAAGACATCGGAGCAGAAAGCTCGTCGAGTCTGCTCCGCCATTCCATCAGGACTGATTTATTATCCCGCTTCCTTCTCTCTGTAACCTTTCACCCCTTTTTGTTAGAAGATGTTCCGGAAGCTTCTCAGCTTTTCTGCAGCAGGTATCTCGCCACTTGAATCTGGCCGCTTAACAGCACACACAGAATGCTGGAGGAGCTCAGCAGGCCAGGCAGCATCCATGGAAAAGAGTAAAGAGTCAACATTTTGGGCCGAGACTCTTCATTAGGACTGAATGAAGTGAGCACCCTCAGACACAGGGAGCACCTTCAGACACAGGGAGCACCCACAGAGCACCCTCAGACACCGGGAGCACCCACAGACACTGGAAGCACCCTCAGACACAGGGAGCACCCACAGAGCACCCTCAGACACAGGGAGCACCCACAGAGCACCCACAGACACCGGGAGCACCCTCAGACACAGGGAGCATCCACAGACACTGGAAGCACCCTCTGACACAGGGAGCACCCACAGACACCAGGAGCACCCTCAGACACAGGGAGCATCCACAGACACTGGAAGCACCCTCTGACACAGGGAGCACCCACAGAGCACCCTCAGACACAGGGAGCACCCACAGAGCACCCTCAGACACAGGGAGCATCCACAGACACTGGAAGCACCCTCTGACACAGGGAGCACCCACAGAGCACCCTCAGACACAGGGAGCACCCACAGAGAGAAGATGCAACCTCCACACAGAGGTGAGGATGAAACCTGGGTCACCGGTGCTGAGAGACATCTCTCCTCTCGATGCTACCTTACCACTCAGTTTACTACGGGGATATGTCCGAGGTCAAAACTATTGTGAATGAAGAGACTGATTGAGATACAGAGTGGAATAGGCCTTGCCACCCAGCACTCTGATTTAACCCTTGCCTTATCATGGGACAATACAAATGGCCTATTAACCTGCCACCCAATACATCTTTGGACTGTGGGAGGAAACCAGAGCACCCGGAGGAAACCCATGTGATCACAGAAAGAACGTACGAACTCCTCACAGACAGCAGTGGAATTGAACCCGAGTCACTGGGACTGTAGAGTGTTGAGCTGACCTCTATGCTGCCATGCTATCACCACTGGTCTCAATCCCACGTGATGGCTGGCATCAGGTATCCAAGAAGGTATCTATGGAGACTTCGGATCCCTCTGGACACTCCGGATCCCTACAGACACTCCAGTTACCTATGGACACACCGGTTTCCTCTAGACGCTCCGGTTTCCTACGGACCCTCCAGTTCCCTATGGAGACTCCGGTTTCCTCCCACATTCCCAAGACTTACTGGTTAGTAGGTTAATCGGCTGCATAAATGAAATTGTGTAGCTTGTTGTTCTGGAATGGCCTGTTACTGTATTGTATCTCTAAATAAAATAAACTAATTTCTTTTTGTACATTTCTTCTCATAAGTAACAGAATTTGGTTTGTTTAAGTCCCTACCATCACTCAAGTACTACGAGGAAGTGTAAATGGAATCATTGTGGGCTGAATGGACTCTCCAGTGTTCTAATGTTCTATGTTCTGTGTTTTGTACTCAAGAATCAATGCAAATACCTGCTTTCCCCCTCACCTGCTCTCACCTATCACCTGCCACCTTGTACTTTGTCCCTACTCCCACCCCCTGCCCCATCTTATTCTGGATTTTTCCTCCAGTTCTGATGAAGGGTCTCAGCCTGAAACATCAACTGTTTATTCCCCTCCTGACCTGCTGAGTTCCGCCAGCATGATGTGTGTTGCTCTGGATTTCCAGCGTCTGCAGAGTCCCCCATGTCTACAACCTGCACAGAGCTCCGATTCTTCATTAAAGGGAAGGGTTTCCAAAGAGAATTGCAGCTATCTTGGAACATATAAAGTTGTTTTCCTCTGCAAATGGACCTCTACTGATCAAATCTGCTTATTAAAGCATAAAGTACAAGGGCAACCTGGGAGGTTAACAAATAAACTCCAATTTAGCTTTTCTTCAACTTACAGGAAAGCAGATTTGATTACAAGTTGTTCTTTCCCTAATTCCCCCTTGTGAAAGTGCAAATAAGGGCAGTTTAATAAGGCATCTTGTTGCTCAAGTCTGATTTTCCATTAACTAAAAATATCATCGTGTTAGTTTCACTTGTCAATTGCAAGGCTGGAACTAAACAGTAAGTGACAAGCAGAAACTGTCTCTGGCTTTGTCTCTACGGTAACTGGTGAATAATGTTATTGTTTGACTTTACGCACATAACAGGCCCTGGTCCAGGGTCTCACTTCACTCATCTACGATGAAAATCTCATCAGATTAGAGACGATTTCTGGAAGGGTCGTGCAGAACGGAGCATCAGTTAACACTTGATTAGTAACGAGGCTATTGAAGATATCACTGTGTATCCTCGTGTTTACTGTGTAGAGCTCTTCAGGAAACACATCACTGACTCCACATCTGTTTTTCTCCAGTCTTGATGAGGAGTATCGGCCTGAAACATCGATTGTTTAATCTTTTCCACAGATGCTGCCTAGCCTGCGAATTTCCTCCAGCATTTTGTGGGTGTTGCTCTGGAGATACCAGCATCTGCAGATGACAAAGGAGAATCGGTTGATGTTAATGTAGCCCCATTAACATGGCCTTACCATTCTTATTCCTCAGTTCCGCCCTTAATACCTCACTAGACGAGCTTTCCAGTCAGTCCTGACCGAACACTGCCGTGACATTTTCCCTGACTAGTATCACCCCTTCTCCTTCAGTCCCTCCCACTCTGTCATGTCTAAAACAACAGAACCCAAGAATATTGAGCTGCCAGTCCTGCCCCTCCTACAACCAAGTCTAACTAATGACTGCAATATCCCAATTTCATGTTCCAATCCATGCCCTCAGCTCATCTGCCTTTCCTACAATAGATACTTCTTGCATTGAAATACAACACAGCTTCAGAACACTATGTTCCACCTTTTGATTCCTGTCTTTGTCTCGGGCCAAACACTGATCTGGTTAAGGTAATCCGATTCCATGCCCAGAGACACAGAACCATCCAGCACAGAATCAGACCCTTTGGCTCACAATGTCTGTGCTGACCATGGTGCCAAATTAAATTCATCCCATTCCTGCAAATTCTTATCTTTCTCTAAAATGCCCCGCTCTGATTGCGCCACTGCCCCCGCCAGCCTAGACCAGGCTCCCAGCCTTTTCCGTGTAAAAACTTGCCTGCTTCCCCTTCTCAACTTAAATCTATGTCCTCTCTAGCAGCCAGCAGTTCCACCCTGGATCTGACTGTCTACCCTATCTATGCCTCTCATCATTATATAGACTCCCATGCGGCCATGTGCATTTAATCAGGCCCATGAGCATTCAGGGAATGGACTGACCTCGATCATATGAATGCAGATGGTGCTGGTTTGAACTGGCACTGACATGAAGGGCCGAAAGGCTTGTTCCTGTGCTGCACTGTTCTATGTTTGATGTTATTGTGTGTCCTTCCTAACAAAAATGATGTTGAGCTGAGGACACCAAGCATTCAATCCTCCCGCACCTTTCTTTCACACATCACATACAGCCATTCAAGCACAGTCTGCTATCTTTCCATTGAACATCGAAGGCCCGGATACATGGAGTTCATTCTTGTCTCCTCCTGTCAACAGACAGTTGTTTATAGCTAAAGCTTACACAACAACATACAGTAATTCTAATCATGTCGATCATCAATGCTGATTGAAGTGCATGCTTAGTGAAGTGTGTTCAGACCAATCAGTCGTGACACCTGACTGCACCTGCCTCTTTCCAGCTTTGTTTTCCTCGAGGTTCAGATCCTATCTTTTGTCCTCCCACCCCACCTCCCCACAGCCGACTCCCTTCTCCAACTTCTGTTCACTCGTGATTTTATCATTATCTGAAAGTAGATAAGTCACCAGGACCAAATGGAGTATACTCTAGGGTTCTGAAAGAGATTGTGGAGGCATTAGTAATGATCTTTCAAGAATCACTGGATTCTGCAATGCTTCCGGAAGACTGGAAAATTGCAAATGTCACTCCACCCTTCTACTCTTCAAGACGGGAGAGAGGCAGAAGAAAGGAAATTATGGCCAGGTAGTCTGACCTAAGTGGTTGGGAAGATGTTAGTTAAGGATGTGGTTTCAGAGTACTTGCAGGCACATGATAAAATAGGTATAGTCAGCACGTTTCCTCAAGGGAAAATCTTCCCTGTCAAATCTGTTGGAACTATTTGAAGAAATAACAAGCAGGATAGACAAAGGAGAATCGGTTGATGTTGTGTACTTGGATTTTCAGAAGGTCTTTGACAAGGTGGCACACATGAGGCTGCTTAACAAGCTCATGGCATTACAGGAAAGATTCTAGAATGGATAAACACTGGCTGATTGGCAGGAGGCAAAGAGTGGGAATAAAGGGAGCCTTTTCTGGTTGGCTGCCAGTGTCTAGTGGTGTTCCAGAAGGGTCTGTGTTGGGACCAATTCTTTTTACATTATACGTTAATGTTTAGATGATTGAATTGATGGCTTTGTTACAAAGTGTGCAGACGATATGAAGATAGGTGGAGGGGCAGGTAGTTTTGAGGAAGTAGAGAGGCTACAGAAGGACCGACAGATTAGGAGTATGGGCTAAGAAGTGACAGATGGAATACAATGTGGGGAAGTGCAAGGTCATGCACATTGGTGGAAGAAATGAAAGGGTTTTCTAAATAGAGAGAAAGTACAAAAAACTATGGTGCAAAGGCACTTGGGAGTTCTTGTATAGGATTCTCTAGGGGAGTAATTTGCAGCTCGAGTCAGTGGTGAGGAAGGCAAGTGCAATGTTAACATTCATTTCAAGAGGTCTGGAATATAAAAGCGAGGATGTAATGTTGAGGCTTTATAAAGCACTGGTGAGGCCTCACTCGGAGTATTGTGAGCGGTTTTGGGCCCCTATCTTATAAAGAATGTGCTGAAACTGTAGAGCATTCAAAGGAGGTTCATGAAAATGATTCCAGGAATGAAGAGCTTGTCGAATGAAGAGCATTTGATGGCTCTGGGCCTGTATTCACTAAAATTCAGAAGAATGAGGGGTGACTTTATTGAAACCCATCGAATGGTGAAAGGCCTTGATAGAGTGGATGTGGAGAGGATGTCTCCTACGGTGGGTGAGTCTAGGACCAGAGGACACAGCCTCAGAATAGAGGCTTTCAGAATGGAGATGAGGAGGAATTTCTTTAACCAGAGAGTGGTGAATCTGTGGAATTTGTTACCACAGGCAGCTGTGGAGACCAAGTCTTTATGTATATTTAAGGCAGAGGTTGAGGCAGAGGCAGAAGTCAGTCTAAGAAGGAATATGAGGGCAAGGTGGGAGACTGGGGCAGAGGGGAAAAATGGATCAGCCATGAGGAAATGGTGGAGTAGACTCAATGGGCCAAATGGCCCAATTCCACAACTGTACCTTATGGCCGTTTATAATGTTTAAGTGGTACCACACACGTTCTCATAATAATACTGTAATGTTACACCTGACACTTACCTTTCAGTTTTATACCCATGCAAAGACCCTGCCCTCCCCAGACATTCTCTTTTCTTCCCCTCCCATTGGGCTGTAGCTACAAAAGCCTTTGAGTGCTCAAGGAGAGCTTCTAGCCCACAGTTAGCAGAGTTTTGGACGGACCTTTGTACAATAATACTGTCTCCTGGCATCCAGATGGATGCCTGTGCGGAAATGCTGAGCAGTTTCGATGGGCTGAATGGCCTAATTCTGCTACTATGTATTATGGTCATAACAACATGTCTACACTGTTATGATCTTGCACCTTATCGTTTACCTGCTCTACACAGTTTCTGTAACTTACACTTTATTCTGCATTGTTATTGTTTTACCTTGTTCTACCTCAAAGTACTGTGTAATGATGTGATCTGCAGGAACAGTATGCCCGACAAGCTTTTCACTGTATAATAACCCAACACCAACACCGATACCCCTAATGTGCATGAATAGCCCAGCATGAAGATTTATTATCGGAGAATAGACCGGTGCATTACGTCAGAAGTAGCATCATCTTAGAGCAGGGGTTTCCAACTTTTTCTGTTCCACGGCCCAAAACCGTTAACCAAGGGGTCCGTAGCCCCCAGGTTGGAAGCCCCTGTCTCAGAGAGGTTCAGTCTTTGGTTTCTCCAGGTCAGTGTCACTGTTGGTGACGCCAAGGTCTCTGCATGGATTTAAATTCAGTGACAGGATTGATTAGAATGTTTCTTTGACACGGTTGCCTGAAATCATAGTTCATGCAAATATTGCGTGCACAGCCTATCCCGTTGACAGAAATATTGCGTGCACAGCCTATCCCGTTGACAGAAATATTGCGTGCACAGCCTAACCTCCTGTTAAAAGGCTTTGGAGTGTAATTGCTGGTGGCACAACCCTGAAGGTGCACACAAAATGTTTTAGGAACAGCTTCTTTTTCTCCACCATCAGATTTCTAGATGGTCCATCGATCCAAGAACACTACCTCACTAATTTTGCGCTGTTTATTTTTTATATATAGCACATTTTTACTGTAATTTATAGCATATTTTATGTATTTCAGTGCACTGCTGCCACAAAACAGCAAATTTCATGGCATCTGTCAGTGACAATAAACCTGATTCTGATCCTGTCACAGCCTCCTCCTGCACAGCAAACCGACACAAACAGCACCACGATGAGTGAGTGGGGAGCCTTTTTGCTAATGTTATTGCTCGCCCTCATGTAAACCCAAGGGATTGGTCTCATTCTTTTCACAGATCTTTCAGCCAGCTGGTCCATGCCAACCAAGTTGCCCCATCCAGGGCCCAGCGCTTGGCCCATTCCTGTTGAAACCTTTCCAATCCTTGTACCTGTCCAGCTGTCTTCTCAAAGTTGTATCTGTACCTCAATCAACCACTTCCTCCGGCAGCTCACTCCATGCTCATACCTCCCTTTGTGTAAAGAAGGGTTCATATTAAATGTCTCCCCTCTCACCTTAAACTCAAGCCCTCTAATTCTTGATTGCCCAACCCTGAGAAAGAGCTTGTGTGAATTCACCCTATCCTATGCCCCTCCTGATCTTATACTCCTTTATCATATCAAAGGTTTAAGGCCAACCTGTCTACTTCAGCTACTGTGTGTCCATTCCTGCTGCAGACCACTGGTCATACAACATAGAGTATTACAGCACAGTGCAAGCCTTTCAGCCCACAATGTTGTGCCAACCTTTAACCTTCTCTAAAAATTAATCTAACCTTTCCTTTCCACATGGTCTTAAGAAAGAGAGAGGGAGAGAGAGAGGGAGGGAGAGAGGAGAGAGAGGGAGATATAGAAATAGTGATATGTATATGTATTTATATATAGAGAGAGAGAGAGAAAGAGGGGGAGAGAGAGAGTGAGAGAGAGAGGGAGGGAGGGGGAGAGAGAGTGAGAGAGAGAGAGGGAGGGAGGGAGAGAGAGAGAGAGGAGAAAGAGAGGGAGGGAGATATAGAGATAGTGATATGTATATGTGTATGCGTGTGTGTATGTATATATATATATATATAGAGAGAGAGAGAGAGGAGAGAGAGAGAGAGAGAGAGAGAGAGAGAGAGAGAGAGAGAGAGAGAAAGCATCTGTAATCTTGGCTCAGTTTTTCTGTTTTCTTTATGGCAGCCTTACCTGCCAGGAATGAATCTCAGCTCTGTCACAGTCAACACTCTTTGCAGTGTGGGTCTGAATGGAAGGTCACCCCTGTCTGTGAGTCTGGAGAGCAGGTGTATCAGTGGTGTCAGGGTAAGAGTTGAGGGGGGGGGTGATAAAAGAACTTGTTAGCAACTATTTCTTTCTATTTGTCAGCCAGAAGATAACTACACCGTGATTTAATGCCAAAACCTGCGTCACGGTTTGGAAAGTGAGTTTTCTCTCCACTCGCTGGCCTGTCTCCGGTCTCATTGGTTACTGTCTTTTGTTCAGTGCCGCAATAATCTGTGGGCTTGTTGCCTGGCAACCAAGTAGTTCCATCTCTGCTGCTCGGTCAGTGGTGGAAAGGATGCGGAAAGGAAATGAGCAGGGCCGGTCCAGTCTGCCAACTTGTCCACTGTGTCAGAATCTTAGTGAGCACTACAGCATGTCTCACCTATGCCAACAAAGATTCCCACTGAAGGTGGTCCTGCCCCTAAATCTCTCCAAGTGTTGTTAATGTACCTTCCTCTGGTAGCTAGTTCCACATCCACGGCACCCACTGCACAATGAAGCTCCCCCCTCAGCTCCCTTCTAAATCATCTCATTTTAAGCTGATGCCCTCTAGATTCGTTGCCCTATCTTGGGGGAAATGGCAGCGTGCACTCACCTTATCCCTGCCTCTCATGATCACGTGGGTTTCCTCCAGGTGCTCAGCTTTCCTCCCATTATTCAGAGATGTACACGCTAGGGTCAGTAAGTCGTGAGGTGGCACTTGCGGGCTGCCCCAGCACGTCCCTCGCCGTGTTGGTTGTTGACACAAGCGGGGCATTTCACAGTGAGCTTCGCTGCATGTGTTAGTTAAAGCTAATCTTTAATTGTTATCTTTAAATTGCCATTGAGGCTGTTTCACTTGACACTGTGTACACAGGGCTGCTCAGCGCTTTGCAAAGGCTGAAGTACAAACGCATAGTAGAGTCACTGATGCACCATCTATAACTCTCGGAGACGTGAGGCGAGATAGGGTTTTATCAGCTGGAAGAAAGCACTGTCAGCAGCCAGAGACCATCACACGACATATTGGAGACTGAGGGGGGAGCAGTGCCTCCAATCGCCTTTATACAGGGGTCTGTGGGAGGGGCCACAGGAGCAGTCCAGACAGGTATATGTAGTTCACCACAGTCACCAAACAATAAGAGTGTCTGAAAGCTTGGAGAGTGGACAGGAATTGCCAACATGAATCTCCTGGTCTTGAAGCTTTTGCCACTCACCACAATGGATGGCTACATCTGCCTCCAGCTTGTTCTAAAACAGTAATATCCAGTTCTTTTAATTTGTGAAGAGCATCGCTTTTTACAGGCCTCTGACAAAGTGGCCCTTTGGCACAGTAAGAGTTTATAATGAAGAACAGGAATAAAATCCAGCAAGTCTTTGCTAAGATTTTGCCCAGAGTAGCTACTTTCAGAGAAAGTGATACAACAGGTTTTTGCTTTTAAGTTCTGCAATGCTCTTTCAACAGGAACAAGCAAAAGCTTCCCCTCCATCGAGGACACCTTCAAAAAGAGAGGGCTCAACAATCCAGCATTGAGGACCCTTCCGATTTGGAACAGGCCCCCTTCTCAGTCTCCAGGATGTAGTATGGTGGTCAACTACTGTGTGGTGAACTACACATACCTGTCTGGACATGCCCCCTGCTGACTGCTATGGCTCCTCCCACAGACCCCGGTATAAAGGCACTGCTCCTCCCTCAGTCTCCGAGATGTTGTGCTCCCCTTTGCTGTTAATAAAAGCCTATCACTCACTTGCAGTCTCCTAGAGTTATTGATGGTGCATCAAGGGCCTTTTGGTGGTAGGTTTGGATCTGCTCCTGAGATGGGCCACACTATCAAGGACCCAGCTTTGAGGAGAGAAGTTAAACCGCCTGTCCTCTTGGGTGGATGTACCAGTTCCATCGAACTCTTCAAAACAAAAGCAAGCAAGGTTGCCCCAGTACCACAGGGCTTAAGGACAACATCTACCCCACTGCTACAACTATTGAATGGTTCCCTAATTTAATAAGATGGACCTGTGTCCTCACAATCTATCTTGTTATTGCCATTTTACTTTCTGTCTCTATAACTAACACTTGATTCTGCATTGTTATTCTTTGAGCTTGTTCTACCTCCATATATTGTTATAAGGAAATGTCCTTTATGAACAAAATGCAAGATGAACTTTTCACTGTACCTTGGTACATGTGACAATAATAAAGCCAATTCTAGGATGTGAGGTCAATAGAACGGCCAGAGGAAAGCTGCTGTTGCACAGGTGAGTGGTAGAATCAGGAGGGACTTGATGGGAATGAGGTGAGAATAAAAAAAATAATAGGATTCCTTTTCCCTGGGTCCCTCCTCATTCCCTTTCTCCTATATCCACTGTCCTCTCCTATCAGACTCTTTCTTCTCCAACCCTTGACCTTTCCCACCCACCTGGCTTCACCCATCACCTTCCAGTTAGCCTTTCACCCTCACCTCTTTTTTATTCAAGCATCTTCCCCTTCCTACCTCAGTCCTGAAGAAGGGTCTCAACCCACAACATGGACTGATTATTCATTTTCCTGGAGGCTGCCTGACCTGCTGAGTTCCTCCAGCATTTGCTATGAGCTGCATGGGGTGAGTGTAAATGGGTGGACGATGGTCAGGGTGGATTCGATGGGCTGAAGAGCTGTGCTGTAAAACTATGTTTACGTTTGGGGATACTCAAGGGCTTATTTCTGGTCAAGGTCACAGTGGCAGGAAGGGGAAATGGAGAGACTTGAGAACATAGTTAAGAACTGTAAAGTCAGGAGGTTGCTTTGCCCTGGAATAAATGGAGCTCCAAGGTACTGGGTAACCATGACATTCATAGAACATAGAACAGCACAGCACAGGCCCTTCGGCCCACAATGTTGCGCCGACATTCTGACCAGCTCCACGATCAATGTAACCCTTCCCTTGTATATGGCCTCCATTTTCTATTATCTACGTGTGTATCTGAGAGTCTCTCCAATGCCCCTAATGTATTTGCTTCTACCACCACCATTCTCTACAATTTTCTGTACAAAAAAAACAGCTTCTGACATCTCACCCTGCACATTGCTCCAGTAACCATAAAATTACGCCCCCTTGAATTAGCCATTTCTGCCCTGGGGAAAAAGGCACGGCTTTCTACTCTGTCTATGCCTCTTGGGCGGCATGGTAGTGTCGTGGTTAGCACAATGCTTTACGGTACCAGCAACCTGGGTTCAATTCCCACTGCTCTCTGTCAGGAACACACACAAGGTGCTGGAGGAACTCAGCGGGCCAGGCAGCATCTGTGGGAAAAAGGAAGTCAACATTTCAGGCCGAGACGTCGACTGTTCCTTTTTCCACAGATGCTGCCCGGCCTGCTGAGTTCCTCCAGCATTTTGTGTGTGTTGCTCAGATTTCCAGCATCTGCAGATTTTCTCTTGTTTGCTGTCTGTAAGGAGTTTGTATGTTCTCCCCATGACAATGTAGGTTTCCTCTGGGTGCTCCAGTTTCCTCCCACAGTCCAAAGATGTACTGGCTGGTAGGTTATTTGGTGATTGTAAATTGTCCCATGATTAGGCAAGGATTAAATTGCTGGGCAGCACAGCTCGAAGGGCTGGAGGAGCCTAACCCATACTGCATCTCAATAAATAAACAAATTCATCATCTTATACACCTCTATCAAGTCACCTCTCATCCTCCTGGAGAGCTGACATGCCTGCAGTGAAGGCAAGCTGGCTGTCAGCCTCAGCTTTCTGTACTGCAATGAGCTCGTATCAGAATCAGGTTCGTGATCAGTTCTCGGCCCAAAACATCGACTGTTTGCTCCTCTCCATAGATACTACCTGTCCTGCTGAGTCCTGTTTTATTATGAAATTTGTTGCTTTGCGGCAGAACAGTATGATGTGTTAAAAGAAATACTATAAGCTCCAATATATAAAAAATACCCGTGTCTGTGACTGTAGGCTTCAGCTGTAAGGAGTGCAGTTACTCTGTCATGTTTCCGCACTGAAGGCAGGGCAGTGACAAACTCTCACACGTCCCTGCTGTGGAGTCTTCTTCGGACAGGGTTATTGCCTGGGAAACCCTCCCCTTTCAGGTAGACATTTAAAGGCAGAGATCATAAGATTGGTCACATGTACATTGAAACATCAAGACATACATCGAATGACCGATACAGTCTGAGGAGGTGCTGGGGGCCGCCCGCAAGAGTCATCACGCTCCCAGGACCGAGGTAGCATGCCCACACTCACTAACGCTAACTGTGGAATACGGGAGGTCATGGGGGAGAACGCACAGAACCCTGATTGCTGATTGCCGTCACTGTAGAGCGTTGCGCAAACCACCACGTTACGCAGGCTGCCGACCTGTGTTTGTTACAGTACTTAGTGACGTATTTTGGTGCTCAGCACAACCCCAGCACAAATTGCCTTGCCTTGCTCTGTCTGTCACCAGCTAACACAATGGATGGATGTCTCTGAGAGGTCCCAGCTTTTGTGTAGCCTGAAGCCAGATGTGATAGGAAATAGCAGGATATCATTCAACAGGCTCCACTGACATGTTAATAATTGTGCAGATCAACAATGTCTCTGTTAAGCAGAGCATTAGCAGAGGAAATTAAATGCTGAGGATGGCTGCTGTGATGACCTGGCACAGAAAATTAAGCCAGTGGTGTGGGGTTAAATATTTGACCAATTGATCAAGCATTGCAATATTCCACTGAAGGGACCTCTTGACTATTAAACCATGACTCACACTTTTGACTTATAACCAAATATTAAAGATTAGCTTTATGTACATTGAAATGCTTCCTTATGGTTGTCATAGCTAGTGGTTGGAGAAGTGGAAATAAGTTCCCACTATGTATTAAATGCTCCCAATGGTGTGTGTCTCAAATAGCCTCTGACAACCAAGTTCAGTTCCTGGCCTTCACATGTGGTTTAGATGCTAAACCATTTCTACTGACTGGAGAAGGGTCTAAAGTGGATAAACCGTTGCCTTTAAACCAGACACTTCAGGCAGGTTCGGCTCATCAGCTGTGGTTGGCAGCTCATCTAGGAGAAGGAAAATTCTGATCTCAAAACTCCGCTGTCTTGCAGCAAGAGAAAGACTTCCGGAGTAAATCCTGGGGAAAAATCCAGAACTGGAGTCCCTAAGGCAGTCCTATGTTGAGTTCAATGTTGACTAGCAATGCCTGCAATGCTGCTGATCCCAAACTGTATCAGTCTCTGCCATTCCTTTGGATTCATCATCTACATGGAAAGGGAGAGCCTGCTTCATGGGCAACAGCTTGCTCTCCAAAGCACAACGTAGGAGGCTAGGATGCAACATGGTTGACCCTGAACAATGGAGGGCCTTAACCTCACATTCAGTGAAATCTATCACTTTGTGTCAGAGGTCAACACAATCAATGAATGTGCTGGGGAGCAGCTTGCAAATGTCATCGTGCTTCTGGTTACCAGATGGCACGCCCTCAACTTACTAACCCTAATCCATGCGTCTTTAGAATGTGGAGGAAACTGGAGTGTTGTGAAAGGAGTAATACTTAATTAATTCTATCAAAATATCATTTGAGTAAAAGTACATTAAACGCGCACATCTCACTTAAAGTAAAAATGAAATTAAGACCTGTTCCCCTGAGCTCCTGTCTTTTTCTTGCAATTAGTTTTGAATTTTGGAGTTACAAAACATGACACGGAGCAGCTGGAGGAAACCCAGATTGTCACAGGAAGAATGTTCAAACTGTGACAAGAACTGAACTCCAAATTTACGCCTGGTGCTGATGCCCTCATTCCTAGTATTATATACCTATAATATATTCTTTATGTTCTCACATCTGACAGCCCACCTCCAGGGTGTAATCCTCAAACAACTGATGGGAGAAAGATAAGGTCGATCAGATTTTCAGGTGTCTTCTCCCTCACTCACTTTCTCCCACTTTCCTATCTTCTTCCAGTTCCTATTTTACAGGGAGTCAGGGGTTGTTCAGGAAAGCAGGGAGATGTTTGCAGTATCCTTGAACAGGATTAGCCCAGATCCAACAATGGTCTGACGATTTCGATAATCAGTAACCAGGTTATCGACGAGAGGTCTACTACACTTCTCTGAGAGAGAGTATCCAGCTGAGAGAGCAGACCAGGTTTTTCAAAGTAAACTGATTACCAAAGTACACATATATGCTACCATAGATTACCTTCAGAATTATTTCCTTGCAGGCATTTACAGGAAAAAGAAATACTTCAGAATTTTAGGGAAAACTATGCATAAGCAGATTAGACTGACAAGTACCAAAGTGCAAAAGAAGACGAAATACAAATAAACATAATCCTGAGAATGAGTTGCCAGGAGTCCTCATCAATGAGTCTGTGGGTCGTTGAAGAGTACTAGCTCCCATTGGCAGTACAGCACACTCTCAGTGTTTTTACTGAGTTCCTGTCCTAACCCAGAGGTTTGAGCACAAAAACCTAGCAATTGCCATTCTGGTTGCCGGATGGGATTTTAAACTAAAGCACTGTCCGTTCCCATGAGCAAATGTAATTACCACTGGTCCATTAGAAAGATTGGGGAAGGTGTCCCCTGTATCATTGGCAAGAGACAGGACTGTGCAAAAGACTTAGGCACGTATTTATAGCTAAGACTTCTGCAGAGTGCTGTAGTAATTTTATGTATTGCACTGTACTGCTGCTGCAAAATGAAACCAATTTCACCAAATATGTGAGTGATGATAAACTCGATTCTGATATGGGTCTCCATTGTGGACTGAGAGTGGGAAAGAGGCAGGGAGAGGTGAGTCATGGTTAAGAAAAGAGGGAGGGAGAGAGGAGGGAGGATTCTGTAATGATCAATAAACCAATTATTTGGAATCAACTGACGTTGACTGGTGTCTCAGGGCTGGGTGTGTCTGCTGCCACACCACCCTGGCACCCCTTTGCTGCCATTTGTCCCACACTCCTCCTGCGGTGCTCCACCCTCACCTTTCCCAATGTCCTTTGCTACTTTCCGACTTAAACTCACCCTCTGTTCCTCGTTGACAAATGCAGTACTCTGCACCCTGGCTGTACCTGTACTGCATGGAGCCCCACTAGCCATTTCTGCATCACTGTTTGATGGAGCTGCTGTGAAGTACGACTGGGGTTTACTACTTGATTAACAGTCTTACAGATTATTGTCATGATGCGTTGTGGCCGTTTTTAGATGCCACACTGTATCGAAGCATTCCTCATCGGCATGTCCAAAAGGGATGTGAAAGGTGTGTTATAACTGTAAAATTGCATGCAAATCGGGTCTGTGTTTGTTGAATCAGACTGTGCTGCTGTCACAGAAAAGCCTATGGGATATGTCACTGACTATAACCCTGCTTCTGATTCTGAATCAGCTGGGCCAGAGGTGCGATATTAATGTAAGTAATCTCACGTCTTCTTTTACATGGAAGGCATTTGATGATATTTTTCACCACTGATAAAACAGACTATAAATAACTTGCTGACAGAATCTACAATTTCAACCAGTGCTAAGTGCTCTCTGGACTTTTTAAACTGCACCAGCAGTGGGCGGAGGTTTTAACTCACACGGATTAAATTGTCTCATGCTGTGCCCTGGCGTGACACATAATGTGACTGCCCACACAACACGGAGCGCATCAAATCACTGTGGGCTGTCATCAAGCCAGACCATGACTTCTACACAGGAGAAGCTCATTGGGATAAGGTCCAATGGTTCTGGTTTGGCTCACTTGGCGTTCCTGTGGCATGGTGGTCTTGGTGAGAAAAGCCCCCCATGGAAGAAAGGAAGGCTGCCCCCCCACCCCATGAGAGGAAAGAAGGAAGAACTCCATATGCAGGGTAGGGAGAAGAAGAGTTAATCATTTGGCCAAGGACAGATCCCCTCTTTCAATGTTGTAAATCGATTAGATTAGATTGGGTTTATTTGTCACGCGCACAGAGTGAAATGCATTGTTTGTGTCAACGACCAACACAAGCCAAGGAGGGCAGCCCACAAGTTCCGCCATGCTTCTGACACGGACATAGTGCGTCCATAGTTTACTAACACCAACCCGTACATCTTTGGAATGTGGGAGGGAACTGAGGCATCAGGAGGGAAGCAGACAGTCTTGGGGAGCATGTGAAAACTTTTTACAGGCAGGTGGGGAATTGAATCCCAACTGCAATCACTGGCACTCTAAAACAACACGCTAAACACTACACTACCACGCAGCCTCAATTCAACCTGTGAGTACAGGTACAGGAGGAAGAGTGGCAGTCACTAACCTGAGTTGTTGGCTGGGGTTTCTACATAATTTGCATGAATATTTGAATAAAATGTGAATTTTGAATTAACTAAGGTGTGTGTGTTGACTTATATCACCGATACCTAGCCAGTTGTTAACAAGAAGTAAAAGGAGACAGTGCTGTAAGCACTCAGTGTGGCTGGCAGCGTGTGTGGAGAGAGAAACAAGATTACCTTCAGGTCTCAAACTTCAAACCGAACGCTGGAAACTCTCAACAGGTCAAGTAGCATCTGTGGAGGGAGCTGCTGCCTGTCAAAGGGCTTTGGATATGAAACGTTTCTCTTTCTACAAATCTAATGAATATTTCCAGCATTCCGTGCTTTCTTTCAGATTTCCAGGTTTTCTTTTGGGATCGCAGACAAAATGTTAGTTGACTTTGTTTACATCTTCGAGGGCAAACCAATTCACTCATTTCACTGCCCTTCTGCGCAGTCCTGTAATTTTCTCTCAATCAAGTACATATCTTTCTGTGATGGTTATTACCGAGTTTCCTTCCATTACCCATTCAGGTAAAGTATTCACTCCTGGGTAAACACATCCTTCTGGATTGTGGCCGAAATCCATAACTCTCCTTTCTCCAACCATCAACCTGTAAGTTCATGTGAGCAGTTTCTCCTGATAAACCCAATCAGACTTCCCTTATTTTTCTTTAATCTGCCTTTTTTGCCATCAATGGGATTTGTAGAATCTTCCTTTACACTGATTGCTGGGTATTCTGTTTAAAAGCAAATCAAAGGAATTCATATTGTTTGCAATCAGCAGGTATGATCTCTGAAAAGGAAAATCGTTCTTCTTCCTCTGGATGGACTGGGTAGCTTGCTTATTGACGAGGGTAGAGAGAGCTGTGTTCCCTTTCAGCTCTGTGTTAGACAGTAGGTTTAGAAAGGAGTTAGGGGTGAAAATGGACAGTGGGTTGCCACTTGGGAACTTTTGTTATCAGTATAGGAGTCAGGCAGGACATTATGTTGCAGTTGTATCAGTCGTTTGCGAGGCCACACATGGAGTAATGTGCACAGTTTTGGTTATCCCGCCATATGAAAGGTGTGATTAAACTGGAAAGAGTGCAGAGAAGATTTATGAGGACTAGAGGGACTGAGTTGTAGGGTAAGGTTGGCCAGGCTGTCTTTACTCCTTGAAATGTAGGACAATGAGGGATTACCTCAAACAGTAATCCCTCCTACCTTCACAATGTCCATATCCCTCCTACCTTCACAATGTCCATATCCCTCCTACCTTCACAATGTCCATATCCCTCCTACCTTCACAATGTCCATATCCCTCCTACCTTCACAATGTCCATATCCCTCCATCTTCCTTACGTTCATGTGCCGATCCAAACTTCTCTTAAAAACCTCTCATGTATTTGGCTCCACCACCATTCCAGGCATCCAGCACTCTCTGAGTAAAAAAATTACCCCTCACATCCCCTTTGAACCTACCCCCTCTCACCTTCAGTGCATGCCCTCTGGTATTAGACATCTCTACCCTGAGAAACAGATACTTCCTGTCTATCTATGCCTTTCATAATCCTATAAATCTATATCAGATCTCCCCCCCGGCTCTGCCACTCTAAAGAAAACAACCCAAGTTTGTTTACCCATCTACATTTTCATCCCGGTTATTCATATACAAAACAACAGCAGAGGTCCCAGCACAGATCCCTGTGGAACACCACTAATTACAGACCTCCAGCTCAAATAAGTCCCTTCAGCCACTACCCCCCTCTACTGTGCGCAAGCCATTTCTGAATCCAAACAGCCAATTTGCTGAGGTCCTCATGCATATAAATATTCTGGATTAGCCTCCCATGAGGGAATTTGTCAAATGCCTTACTAAAATCCATGTGGACAACATCCACTACCTTACCCTTATCAATCTTTCTTGATACCTTGTCAAAAAACTCAACCAAGTTGGTAAGGCATGACCTGCCCTTCAGAAAGCCATGCTGGCTCTCTCTCTAATTAGTCCATGGGTTTCCAAATGCTCACATATCCTATCCCTAAGAATTTTCTCCAGCAATTTCCCTACAACTGATGTGAGACTCACTGGTCTATAGTTCCCAGGATTTTCCCTTGTTCCCTTCTCAAATAGAGGTGCAACATTAGCCGCTTGTCAGCCCTCTGGGGCCTCGCCTGTGCCTAGATAGCATACAAAGATATTGGTCAGGGTCCTAGCAACCTTGTCCCTTGCATCGCTCAATCACCTGCAGTAAATCCCATCAGGCCCTGGGGACTCATTAGGAGGTCCAACACTTCCTCCTGTTTGTCCTCTAAACACCTGAACGTATTTATACACTCAGTACTGATTTCCTGGTCCTCCATATCCTTTTTCTTTGTAAATACTGAAGCAAAGTACATTAAGTAAACACGAGGAAATCTGCAGATGCTGGAAATTCAAGCAACACACACAAAATGCTGGTGGAACACAGCAGGCCAGGCAGCATCTATGGGAAGAAGCACTGTCGACGTTTTGGGCCGAGACCCTTCGTCAGGTACCCATTAAGGACCTCACTCACATTCTCTGAATCCAAGCAAATGTTCCCCTCTTTATCCTACTTATTCCCCTGATATAGGGGTCAATCCCTCTCCATTGATGCTGCCATAGTACATGGTGACGGAAGGTGAATTGCTGGTACTCTGATGCGGGCTGGGTCACTCTGGTGATGGAAGGTGAATTGCTGGTACTCCGATGCGGGTTGGGTCACTCTGGTGACAGAAGGTGAATTGCTGATACTCCGATGCGGGTTGGGTCACTCTGGTGACAGAAGGTGAATTGCTGGTACTCCGATGCGGGCTGGGTCACTCTGGTGATGGAAGGTGAATTGCTGGTACTCCGATGCGGGCTGGGTCACTCTGGTGATGGAAGGTGAATTGCTGGTACTCTGATGCGGGCTGGGTCACTCTGGCGACGGAAGGTGAATTGCTGGTACTCCGATGCGGGCTGGGTCACTCTGGTGACGGAGGGTGAATTGCTGGTACTCCGATGCGGGCTGGGTCACTCTGGTGACGGAGGGTGAATTGCTGGTACTCCGATGCGGGCTGGGTCACTCTGGTGACGGAGGGTGAATTGCTGATACTCCGATGCGGGCTGGGTCACTCTGGTGACGGAGGGTGAATTGCTGGTACTCCGATGCGGGCTGGGTCACTCTGGTGACGGAGGGTGAATTGCTGATACTCCGATGCGGGCTGGGTCACTCTGGTGACGGAGGGTGAATTGCTGATACTCCGATGCGGGCTGGGTCACTCTGGTGACGGAAGGTGAATTGCTGATACTCCGATGCGGGCTGGGTCACTCTGGTGACGGAGGGTGAATTGCTGATACTCCGATGCGGGCTGGGTCACTCTGGTGACGGAAGGTGAATTGCTGGTATCCGATGCGGGCTGGGTCACTCTGGTGACGGAAGGTGAATTGCTGGTACTCCGATGCGGGCTGGGTCACTCTGGTGACAGAAGGTGAATCGCTGGTACTCCGATGCGGGCTGGGTCACTCTGGCGACGGAAGGTGAATTGCTGGTACTCCGATGCGGGCTGGGTCACTCTGGTGATGGAAGGTGAATTGCTGGTACTCCGATGCGGGCTGGGTCACTCTGGTGACGGAGGGTGAATCGCTGATACTCTGATGCGGGCTGGGTCACTCTGGTGACAGAAGGTGAATTGCTGGTACTCCGATGCGGGCTGGGTCACTCTGGTGACGGAGGGTGAATTGCTGGTACTCCGATGCGGGCTGGGTCACTCTGGTGACAGAAGGTGAATTGCTGGTACTCCGATGCGGGCTGGGTCACTCTGGTGACGGAGGGTGAATCGCTGGTACTCCGATGCGGGCTGGGTCATTCTGGCTTGTCGTAACGGCGGCGGCGACTTGCGAAGGCTTCTGAACACTCTCGCCCCAAACGACTAAAGCCGGGGGCTTATAAGCTGCCGGTTCGGGTCGAGGGTAGATCACCTTGATTGCCAAGCTCAAGGGATGCGTGAAACGAAATTAAAAGGGAACAAGGCATCAATGGTCCGGATCGCAACCTAACTAAATTTAACGGGGAACCGATCTGGACCATGACAATCTGGACATGACAGAGACTGAGAAATGACCAATGTGCAAAAGAAAAAAGTACTGAGAGTACTGAGAAAAAGCGAGACAGCGGGTCTCGAATCAGTTCAGAGTAAACAGAGTTCAGATTGGCACAGCAGGTAGAAGTGTGATACCCTGACCTCTGGTGCTGCCTGTATGGAGTTGGCATGTTGTCCCATAAACGTGTGTTTTATTTTCCCACCATGCTAGTTTTCTCAGACCAAAGACATGTTCAGGTTTGATGCATTATGGATGAGGACAAAGAAAAATTAACATAAATTATACATAACTTACCCATGGGGGGGTGTGGGGAATCTCTTTGAAACCTATGGAATGGGGAAGGGCCGAGATAGAGTGGATGTGGAGAGGACGTTTCCTATAGTGGAGGTGTCTGGGACAAGAGGGCACAGCCTCAGATTAGAACAGAGATGAGGATGAATTTCTTTAGCCGGAGGATGGTGAATCTGTGGAATTCATTGCCATAAGTGGCTGTGGAGGCTGTGTCTCTGCGTGATAGGTTCTTGATGAGTCAGGGTGTCAGACATGTTGGGCTCAAGAGGAAATGATCAATGAGCAGAGTAGACGTGACAGTCTGAATGGCCAAATTCTGCTCCTGTGTACAAAAATAAACCAAGCAAAATGAAAATAAGAGCTCTCGTGCAAGATGAAAAGGAAGAGAAGAAAGATTAAAGAGAGGTGGTGTTAAGGCTTTTCAGATCAGTTGAAAGTGATAGCAGTGGGGGTTGCTAGGTAAATTGGCTGCTGTAACTTGCCCCTAGGGTGTAAGTAGTGGTAGAATTAATGAGAATGAAATTAGATTGGTGTTTGATAAGACATTGCATCTCAGTGGATATTCTTTATGACACTAACCATCTCACCATTTTGAGATGGTTTCTGAGCTTAATCACGTAATATCTTCTATAATCACGTAATGGCCTGGCTCATATTTTTACTGTTACGTATTTCATTTTGGCAATTCTGTAAGAGCAGTCTGTTCTGCTCTGTTTTCATGCTTGTTTGGGTTACTGTTGAAGTAAGAGATGAGGGGAAATGTGTGCCATTAATCCGATTAGGATGGTCGCATTAAGGGGAGGTTTCTCTGGTTGGGCTTGGGGGTGTTGTTTGAGAGGAGACGCTGGGGAGAACCGGTCGTAGCACAAGATCCAGTGAGAGACCCGTTTGTTCAAGATGGATTGCAAGTGACGTTCAGTAGGTGGTGCGTGCTTTCCTGTTGACCGAGAGCCCAGCACGTGAGCAACAGAGAAATTCAAGATGAGCTCCAACATTTGACTGTTTAATTAGAATGGGCCCTTTACCTTTTGTTTTTCTTTACTAACCCTTTAGTTAAGATTCATAAATATAATTCCTTGATTCGTATGCCGTGCACTGTCTGTTTTCTCGTGGCATTAATTTGTAACAGGGTAGCAAATTACCCGGCGTCCACACATCTGGGGTTCGGGGTGGGGTCACAGCTGAACCTCATGAGTTTCAAGGGGCCAGAGATTATCTTCCCTAGACTTACGCAGCCAAGGAAACCAGGGGGTTTCAGTCAGAAATAACAACAAAATATGTCATCAGCTTTAACCATAGAACCATAAGACTAGGAGCAGAATTGGGACGAATTAACCGGATGCTGTGGGACTGTAGGGCCTGGTGAGCCTCCAACATTCAATCGTGGATGATTTAATTTCCCCTCTAACCCTCCTGCCACCTTCCATAGTCTTTGATGCCTTTACTATCAAGCGCAAATCAATCTCTGCTCTAAATATAGGCCATGAGTTGGCTTCCACAACCGTGCAATGAATTCCACAGATTCAACGCCCTCCTCCTCACCTCTGCTCTAAAGAACAAGGAGCTAATCCTTGCACAGAGGCAGGGTTCCTCTTCACGTTTAGAGAGCCCTTGATACATTGTGTATCAGACCATGGACCAAGGTTCATTCCAATGATGTTTCTTTGTTGAATGCACACTCAGGTTAAGAGTGGTTTCCTTATGCACCCTAGACATTAATAAGTCATCCAAACCTACAAACAATTCCATCAGTCTCAGCTCTTAATCTCTTCACTGGAGATGTTTGCTCTTTATCTATCAAATCCTTTAATCATCTTAAACAGGTCTGTTTGATCAGAATACTCAGTAAAGCCAGAATACCCAAAGCAATACAAATCTACACTGTGCTATCTGACCTTATATAACATTTTTAACCTTGGCACAACTCAGGTAATCACTTGCCTTCTGAGCCTAATGGACGCTCAATGAGCACCTTATTAGGTACAACAGTACACCTGCCCGCTAATGCAAATATCTAAGCAGCCAGTCGTGTGACGGCATGGCAGCATAGTCAAGAGATTCCGTTGTTCAGGCCAGGCATCAGAATGGGGAAGGAATGTGGTCTAAGTGACTTTGACTGTGGAATGATTGTCGGTGCCAGACAGGGCGGTTTCAGTATCTCAGAAACTGCTGATCTCCTGGGATTTTCTCTCAGAACGGTCTCTAGAGTTTACAGAGAATGGTGCGGGGAACAATAACATCCAGTGAGTGGGAGTCCTCTGGTAAGAAATGCCTGGTCTGAGGAGAATGGCCGGACTGGTTCAAGCTGACAGGAAGGTGATAGTAAATCAAATAACTAACAATAGCGTGCAGGAGGGTATCTCTGAGTGCACAACACATGGATGAGCTACAGCAGCAGAAGACCACAAACAAACAGAAATACACTTAGTGGCGAATTTATTAACGACCTCCTGTACCTAATAAAGTGGCCACTGAGTCTATCTTCCTCAGAATGAAAATGAAGGCGATTCAGCTGCTGGAAATCGGAACAGAGTCGGGCAGCGTCAGAGGAAAGAGAAAGGGATGAAAATTTCAGGTTGAACCGGGAGGGTAGGGAAACATTTTTGTTTAGAGAGAAAGTAAGGGGAGGAATGGATGGTGTCACAACCACAGATTTGGCAGCACTGTAGATGGTTTAACCATCCTGAGGAGCAATAATGCTAACAACAATTCTAGATGGAGGGAGCACTTTGAAGACCTTCTAAATCAAACTGTCTTATTTGACAGGAATGTGATTAACAACATTCCAAAACAGCCCATTGACGACTCCTAAGCAAAATACCAACAAGGAAGCCATAAAAACCTTGAAAAACAACAAGGCCGCTGGACTCCATGGAATACCAGCCGACGTCTACAAAATCGGAAGTAACCTGCTTCATTATCAACTGCATCAACTTCTCATCAAGATCTGGATAAATGCAGACGTGTCAGCAGACCTTAGAGACTCAGCAATCGGTACCATCTACAAAAGGAAAGGTGATCGATCCGAATGCGGAAACTATCGTGGAATTTCCCTGTTAGCAACAACGGGAAAGATCCTCACTCGCATCATGAGCAACCGGCTCAAGCCTTTAGCTGAGAAGATCCTTCTGGAGACACAAGCCGGTTTTAGACCATCATGTGGAGCAATCGACGCGAACTTCACAATGCGACAACTACAAGAAAAATGTCATGAACAACTTCAACCTTTGTACATGGCATTCATCAACATCACCAAAGCCTTTGACTCAGTATCAAGGGAACTCCTATGGGATGTCCTATCCACCCAGGAAAGTACATTCAAATCCTGAGACTCCTCCACGATGGCATGCTTGCCACAGTCATGGTCAGCAACAGTAACTGTGAGCCTTTTCAAGTCAGATCAGGAGTAAGGCAGGAATGCGTGATTGCCCCAGCTTTGTTCACCATCTTCACTGCGACAATCATCCACATTATCGAGGATGACCTACCCCCAGGAATTGAAATTGTCTACAGAACAGATGGCAGACTTTTCAATCTTGCCCGTCTCAAGTCCAAAAACAAGACATCCATGAGTTCCCTCATCGAGTTCCAATATGCAGATGACAACAGTTTTGCAGCTCTCTCAGAAAACCACCTACAACAGATTCTGACGGCCTTCAACTGTGCATACATGAAACTGGGACTTACTGTCAATTCCAAGAAGAGTCAGATCATCTACCAACCAGCACCAACTGAGACAATTTGGATAGAACCATCAATTCAACTTGGTGAAGTAACCCTGGAAAACATGGACTTGGCAGTCACCTCTCCTCCAATGTCGACCTTAATAATGAGATCCAACATTGTCTTAAATGCGCTGGAACAGCTTTTGGACATCTCTGAACAAGAGTCTTTCATGATCGTGACATCCGAATAGACACCAAAATGGTAGTGTACAAAGCAGTGATAATCCCAACGCTCCTGTATGCATCAGAAATCTGGACAACATACCGACGACATCTGAAGGCACTTGAAAAATTCCATCAACGTTGTCTTTGAAACATCTTAAATATCAGCTGGCAAGATAGAAGAACCAACGTCAGCGTGCTAAATGAAGCAAAAACAATGAGCATTGAAGCCTACATCATCAAAAACCAACTAAAATGGAGCAATCATGTTGTTCAGATGAAAGATGAACGTCTGCCAAAACAACTCTTCTACTCCCAGCTTAAAGAAGGCAAACGTAAAAGAGGCGGACAACAGAAGAGTTTCAAAGACGTCTTAAAAGCCAACATGAAGAAATGTAACATCAACATCAACAATTGGGAAACCAATGCCAAGGACAGGAAACTCTGGCAAACCATCATCCAAGAAGGAACAGCAACTTTCAAAGCCAACAGATTAGAAGACAAGAGAAGAAAATGGAAAGAGAGGCAGCAACAACCAAAGCCCGATCTGCCATCTGGAACTACCTGTCCTGAATGCGGAAGAACTTTCAAAGCCAAGATTGGACTCGTAAGCCACTTGAGAGCCCATAAATAGATCAACAGAACAAAGACCGTCATCCTCGACCTCGAGGGATAGCCACGACGACGACGATGAGATACAGCAATTGTGCTTGTGAATTTGCATGTGTTATTATTTAATCGTGATGGTATTTAACTCCATACTTGTTACCATGGTGCTTGCCGAGACTTGGACAGAGCACAGCAATGCTTCGCTGTCTGTTTGCTTTCCCTGAGAAATTGGACTTTCGAGTCAACTGATGCTGAAGACCAGTGGTTTTCGTTTAACATTTAGATTTTCTTTTCAGCCGCCGTGTAGGCTTTGTTTCCCATTTGAGAGTTTTAGTTAACAACCCTGTTTGGCCTAGCATTTATTGCTTTTTTTCCCTTTAACACTGTTCATATTGAAGTCTGTGAACTACCGACCTGCCTCAGCGTCTCTCACTCCGCACTTGGGCTGTATCCAAACCCGGTAACAGATGGTGCAGATGGAATTTCTCCAGAGGTGGTCCTGATGCTTAGAGAACTATCTGATTAACAGGGATACAGAGAATGCAGGCGCTACAATCTGGAGCAAAAAAAAAATAACTGTTGGATGAACCCAGGGGGCCAGGCAGTATCTGTAGAGGGAAATAGATTAATCAATGACTGCGGGAAGGTTAGTGCTGGAAAAGCAACAAAGGAACGGGTCCCTAAATGAGTGTGTCTTCCTCCAGTCCAAATAACAATTTTTAAACATAGAACACGGAGCATTACAGCACAGTGCAGGCCCTTCGGCCCGCAATGTTGTCCTGACCCTTTAACCTATTCCAAGATCAGTCGAGCTCTCCCCACCCACATAGCCTCTGTTTTCCTTTCACCCATGAATCTCTAAAATGTCCCTAAGGCCTCTGCCCCTAACACCACCCCTGGCAGCACATTTCGTGTGCCCACCAGTCTGTGTAACTCTGACAACACCCCCTATACTTTCCTCCAATCACCTTAAAATTATGCCCTCTTGTACTTGACCCTTCCCAGCAATTACTGCTTCTGTATCCCTCTCACAGTTGTAGCAACTACCCGTGGCCTCATGGGTAACACTTCTCCTCCACAGCTCCTGGTCTCGCACCATTCAGAAAACAGCAAGTGTGCTACAGGTATAGACAAGAGAGAGGGAAAAGAGCAGCAGACAGCCTTCTGAGCAAATAATTCCAATCGGCACCTTGCTTACACCTCCACAGAACGTGCTGGCAGAATCAAAGGTAATTAATGTTACCATACAACACCTGGAGATTCATTCACTTGCAGGTATTTACAGGAAAAGTGAAGAACTACATTGGAGTTTATGGAAAGCTATGCATAAAGACTGTCCAACAACCAATGTATAAGAGAGGATAAATTGTGCAATAAAAAAATAATATTGAGAACGTGAGTTGTAAAGTGCCCTTGAAAATGAGTCTGCAGGTTGTAGAATCAGAGTTGAGATCAGTGAAGTTATCCACGTCAGTTCAGGAGCCTGATGGTTAGTATCATAGAGTCATAGGAAATACAGCACAGGGAAAGGCTCTTCGGCCCATCTGGACTGTGCAGTACCATCTAAACTGCCCACTCCCATCGACCTGCATCCGACCACAGCCTTCCATACCCCTCCATCCACGTACCGACCCAAACTTAAATATTGAAATCCAGCTCGCATGCCCCACTTGCGCTGGAAGCCCATTCCACACTCTGAGTGAAGAAGTTTCCCCTCATGTTGCCCTTTTGTCAGGTAATAACTGTTCCTGTACATGGTGGAGTGGGGCCTGAGGTTTCTGTGTTTCCTGCCTGGTGGTAGCAGTGTGAAGGGGGCTTGCACTGGATGCTGGGGCAGTGCTCTGTGTAACTGTGCTCACTGGTGGGGAGGGATTTGCCCAACACTCTCTACAGACGTTTCCACTGCTCAGTGTTGGCAATAAGACGAGTTGAATGCCACCCTGGGATGCTTCATCACATGACTTCAGCTGTCCAGTGGCCCCACCCACAGCCTCCCACCATTGGCTATCTGATACATCCATTCTCAGGAGCCAGCCTTCACAGGCCAATTGGAATGAGCAAAATTTGTCTCACTTAAGCCAATGAATAATTCTTGATCCTCAACCAAATACCCTCTTTCCTCGTCTCCAAATGGTTTTCAATGAGATTTACAGGAGAATGTTGTTTCCTGCTTGGCATTGCAGCCTGCCACACCCTTAAGTCATCAGCCTGGCACCACTCTCATTGCTGTTTCACTCCCTTAGCCCTGGTACATACCCTGGTGGCAGAGCAGTGGTAAGGATGCCCCCGCAACTCTCAATGGGCTTGGTTGGTCCCCCAGTTCCTGTCCTTCCTTCTCAGCCACAGACAAAAGCTGCCCTTTTCTGCGTCCTCAGGCAACTCTCTGGTGGCCCGCCCGAGCCTCGCTCCAGCCACTGCCATTTCGCCGAGTAACCTTGTCATGGAAGTGCCAGCGAAGCCCAGGCATCCTATCTGCACAGGGCCCTCCAGCCAGCTTCCTTACACTCAGCTGCCAGGTCTGAGTACTTCAGACTCCTCCGCTCGTGGGCACCCTCCACTCCTTCCTCCCACGGGAGGGTTAACTCAATGAGGAGGACTGCCTTGGCGGCTGTGAGTCACAGGACCATGTCTGAGTGGAGATGTGGTGGTGATTTCCGTGGGGAACTGTAGCTGTCTGCCAAGATCTTGCCCTCGTGTTCCACTCCTTTCCTGTGCAGAGGAGTCCTGAAGGAGATCTTGGGTGGGTGCATTCAGCGCTCTTAGCAGCCTTAGCAAGTGGGATGAGTTGTTGTCCCACTGGGGAAAGCCTGCTTCTCGCAACCTGCCCGAAGGTCTCTAGGATCTCCACCAGCTTCTTTAGGACCTGGTTGTATTCCCATCTGTAACGGCCCTGGGACGGCGCAGTCTTGCATCCTGCCAGGATGTGTTGGAGGTTGGCATTGGTGGTACCACGCAGGGGGCAGCTATCCTCACTGCCGAACCACTGGTGGAGATTTAGGGGGCAGGGCAGAGTGTCAGAGGTTGCCTTGATGAGGAAGCTGAGTCCGGCTTACGGGACCTTCCCACGGGTCAGACCAGCTGAATGGCCTGTTGATGGCACCCTCCCGCATTGTCCAGCTTCCCTTATGACCCAGTGCCTCTACCTTCACCCTGTTGTGCTCCTTGTCACCTCCTCACTACCATGGCTATCCTCTGTTTCTTCGAGGCTTGGACCAGGAATGTGCTGCCTGCCCCCAGCCAAGTCCTGCAGGTCCAGCCTGGACTCTGCCGACAACTGCAGCCTGCTGATGGCCTGGCCTCCTTCAGCTTGAGCTCTCCATTGCAAGTGGATCCTCAGCAAATAGCCCATTTCCTCACCTCAGAGACAGAGTTGTTCAACTGAAGTTGAGAATGCACTCAATTTTTAAGAATTCCAATGAGTTCTCTTCTGCATGCTTATATCAGTGCCCTGGAGGTTAACCCTTTCAGGAAAACCCATGGCATTGTCAGAATGTTGGCCGCTGTCACGTTCAGCAGGGTCCACCATCTTCTTTACCTTTCATTCCTGATCAAGGGTCTCAACCTGAACTAGCCACTTCCCTCTGCAGATGCTGCCCGACCCGTTGAATTCCTTCAGCTCCCTGCGTGTTGCTCCATTTTCCAGCATCTGCTGCCTCTCCTGGCTCTGGGAAAAGCTTAATATGTGTCTGAACTACTTCCTGTGGGACGTGAGGGCATCAATCACTCCACAGCGGCACAGCAGACAGAGAATCCAGCCTGATCTAATTTTGATGCTCAGCAGGTAGGCTTGCAGACTTCATCATGGCTCATCACTTCAGCCACAACCATAGGTCATTACAGTGGTTTGCAGAGACAGGGCAGGCCGAATGGCCAGTTTCTGTATAGTACAACCCAGTGACTCTCTGGAGCATGGTTACTTCATGCCCCCGTTCCTCTGTAAATGCCTTTGGCACTCGGGTGACAGAGACTCGGATTGTCCAACTGTGATTCGATAACCAGGCTGACCCACGGAAAGGTCAAGGCCATCTTCCCATTGGAAGAATGGAAGCAATCTGCATTCTCAGCACAGGTTCTGTCAGCAAAGACTGACCAGAGCCCACTGGTCACACGGTTGTCTCAGCAACATGTATCCCACCACATTCCCTCGTTATGCCCACTACTTTAAAACCTCACAACATAGAGAAGTCACTGAATATGAAGAGAAAGTGCAAAACTTTCTTCCAGATCCTATGATTATTATAATGCTCCATCAGAAACCAGTAGCAACACAGAGACCTGTTTTTTTTTGCCTTTTCTATGGTTGAACATAATTAAAGATTCCAGTGTTATCCCTGAACTAAAAGGGCATTGTAATTCTCAGAGAACCTCTCAGAATGATGGGATTTATTTAGTATTACAGGATCACAAAGAGATACAGGACATTAACAGGTATTTCGGCCCACCAAAACCCCCAATACTATAATACACACTCAGACTGATCCAAGCAAGTTAAATTTAAATTTCTGGAGATTTGGGGGTTTTCCCCTATCCCTGCCTATTACCCTATCCCAGGAACCCCCATGTCTGTAATGCTATGCCTGTAACACTATCCCAGGAACCCTATGTCTGTGTGTTGGCATGTGGCCAATGGTTAAGGTGTTCATCTAGTGATCTGAAGGTCGCTAGTTTGAGCCTTGGCTGAGGCTGCGTGTATGTCCTTGAGCAAGGTACTTAACCACACATTGCTCTGCGACGACACCAGTGCCAAACCATATGGGTCCTAATGCCTTTCCCTTGGACAACATCGGTGGCATGGAGAGGGGAGATTTGCAGCTTGGGCAACTGCCGTTCTTCCATTAAAAAAAAACCTTGCCCATTTGCACCCTGGAAACTTTCCACCGAGTCTATCGAGACTAACGGAGGCCTACACACTACTACATGCACGCCTGTAACACTATACCTGTTGCACTATACCTGTAACCCTATGCCTGTAACTCCATGCCTGCAGCCCCATGCCAACAACATTTACCATCTCAAAGGCCACATCAAATAAACCAACCTTCCTTGCTCCAAGAAATTGTGGTCTACCCAGTTCCTCCTACACACCCCAGCTGCCATCACCCTAGTTCTTCCCCTTCCTATCATCCATTCCATCTGTTCATCTCCCCTACACTCCTCCCACTGAGTCCCCTCCTGTCACTGTTCCATTTTCTGCCCTTCCTATCTACTTCATTGAATTCCACACTCCACCTAACTCTTCATCCTCATCTTCAGCCTATGCCTCCCTAATTCACTTATCACCTCACCAGGATCCAACTATCTCTTGCTCCATCCCTTCCCCTCCCTCACCACTTTATGCTGGCTATCCCCCCTTCATTGTTCTTGACCCAAAATCTCAACCATTCTTCTCCCTGCACAGATGCTGCCTGACCCACTGAGTTCCTGCCCCATCTCATTGTTGCTCCAGATGCCAGCATCTGCGGTTTCGAGTCTCCAACTTGCCTATCGTCCCTGTGTCATCTCTTTGAAAGTTCAATCCAACTCACCCCCTCTACCCAAAGCCTTGTAATTTAGCTTTGTCTCACTTCTCCCTTGCAACTCCAATGAGTACTGTTCTCAGCCTGTAGATTGCTACTTAGCAGTGTTCTTAATGAGCATTAACCTCACATTCCAAGACAGGATGATCACAGACAGCAATGATTAACCAGGCAGACATAAGCCCACAGATTACAATCTCCCTGCCATCAGCAAGCAACGATGGCCTGATTTTTGTGTCATCTCTTCTTTCCTTTTTTTTGTTATTTTTAAATGGTTTAACAGAGGTGAAGAGGAATTTCTTTAACCAGAAGGTTGTGAATCTGTGGAATTCACCGCCACTGATGCCAAGTCATTGGGTATATTTAAAGCAAAGGTTAATAGGTTTTTGATGAGTCATTGGAGCAGATTCAGTGAGCCAAATGGCTTAAATCTGGTCGTGGATGGTCGTATGAGCAGCTGGGGCATATCACAAGTCCTGGTTATGCAACCACTGACACCAGGCAGACAATCTCTGAAGAGTATTGATAAAGGCTGGGGTCACCCATCTTGTAAGGACACTGTTCAGAAGAAGGCAATGGCAAACTAATTCTGTAGAAAAATTTGCCAAGATCAATCATGGCCACGGAGACCATAATCGTCCATGTCATAGGACATGGCTCATAATGGTGATGATGATGGCTGAATTCTGTTCCTATGCCTTATGGCCTTAAGATCTTTAATGATGTGGACCATGTGCTGGGGAGCACATCTAATCCACAGGTGATGAACTGTTTTGAGAGTGTTTGCCCAAATTGGGGTTAAGCTTTTAAATATTCTCTGGCAATTTTGATTCATTACATCATCGATTGGTGAATTATTAAGAATAATTATGGACTTTTTTAAGGAAAATAGGATGAATCTCAGGGTAGTATAAGGTAACTTTGATAATAAATTAAACTCTGATTTTGTTGCTTAAGTATATGTAGTCATTGTTTCACTATTTATAAAAGTATACCAGAGAAAGATTGAAGTAAATGAAGCATTTAGAAAACATGTTCAAAATTATACTAATCTTTTAAAAAGAAAAGACAATTGAAAAAGCCCATTTCTAAACAGTATTGTTAGTGTAACTATATACGATTGAAATACTGATGTGTACACCAGGTTTGTGAGAATTTCAAAGTATATCATTGAACTTCACGTGTTCTCACAATCACCTGGCTGGCGCCAAGCGGGCGTGAGACACTTCCTGTAAAAACCGTGAAACCCCATGAGCCCGCGATTAAATTGCAATGGTCTTGTATTAAACACAGCTGCAACTAAACTTTCACTGCAGCTGTGCACGTTTTTATCAGGTACACCTGTACCCCTGCTCGTTAATACAAATCAGCCAATCACGTGGCAGCAACTCAATGTGTAACAGCACACAGGCATGGTCAAGAGGTTCAGTCGTTGTTCAGACCAAATGTCAGAACGGGGAAGAAATGGGATCTAAGTAATTTTGACTACGGAATGATTGTTGGTGCCAGACGAGCTGGTTAAACATGTGATTTTCATGCACAACAGTTTCAAGAGTTTACAGAGAATGATGTGATATACTAAAAGCATCCAGTGAGTGGCCATTCTGTGGTGAACGCGTGTTGTTGATGAGAGAAGTCCGAGGAGAAAGGCCAGACTGGTTCGAGGTGACAGTATCTCACATAACCACACGTTACAACAGTGGAGTGCAGAAGAGCATCTCTGAACGCACAACACGTCGAACATTGAAGTGGATGGGCTACAGCAGCAGAAGACAATTGACATATAATCAGTGGCCACTTCGTTACGTACAGAAGACACCTAATAAATTGGCCACCGAGGTTATACCCGCGAACATGACAGTAACTTGGCTTGTTGTGATGTCACCTCCAATAATGGTACCTCTTGATTTCAATGAAACTTATTCATTTATTGATTTTCCACCAATAATTCACAATTGAATATTATGAAAATATATACTGTATATATAGTTCACTAGCAAATGTTTCTACATTAATATATCTGAGCAGCAGCCAGGACAGTCCATGCCCTGTTGCAGGGAATTAAATCCAAAGTCTTCAAATGAAAATACCACAGGTCGGGTCTCTGCGTGATCAATAAGGGTTTGCGTTTCTGCTGATGTGACAGGCTGGCACTGGGTGAATGGCTTTGCTTCAAGCTGCTGTACCTCGGTGGCACCATGCCAGAAGTCAGTGCAGAAGGGTATGACATCAAGCAAGGAGATCTCCAGACCCCTCCGAGGGTCATGCATGGCATGGAGCTGCTATTGAAAGGAAGGCTTGATCAGAGCAGGAGGGTGCCTGTGAACACCATTTACGCCGTGGCTAGGTCTCTGCACAACACCGATAAACACAAGAGAAAGGCTACTCAAGTCCAATATGATTATATATTTTGCTTGGCAGGCTGGCATGCAATGTATTCCTGTAAGAATGGTAAGAAATCAGACCGTTCGATACTGAGCAAGATCAAACTGCTGAGGTGTAGCCAGGGAGCAACATCTTGGAGTCAGAACTGGAGCCAAAGGCATTACAATAACACGATCCAAATAATTACGTACATACTTCCGAGTAATAAACACAAGAGATTCTGTAGATGCTGGAAATCGAGAACAACACACACACAATGCTGGAGGAACTCAGTGGATCAGGCAGCATCTATGGAAGGAATAAATAGTCAACATTTCAGGCCGGGACCCTTCATCAGGATTGGAGAGGGAGGGGGAGGAAGTCATAATAAGAAGTTGGGGGGGAAAGGAGTACAAACTAGAAGGTGATGGGTGAAGCAAGGTGAGGGGGGAAGGTAGATTGGTGGGGTGGATGAAGTGAGAAGTTGGGAGGTGAGAGGTAGAAAAATAAAGGGCTGAAGAAGAAGGAATCTCGTAGGAGAGGAGAATGGATCTTGGGTGAAAGGGAAGAAGGAAGGTAATGGGCAGGCAAGAAGAAGAGAAGGGGGTAAATGGGAAGCCAGAGGGCAGAATGGAAATAGAAAGGTGAGGAAAGGGTGGAGAAATTACTGGAAGTTCGAGAAATCAATGTTCACGCTGTCAGGTTGGGGGCTACCCTGATGGAATATGAGGTGTTGCTCCTCCAAACTGAGAGAGGGCAGTAGAGAATGGCCATGGACAAACATGTCAGAATGGGACTGGGCAGTGGAATTAAAATAGTTGGCCATCGGTAATTCTATTTGTTGCAGATGGAGCAAAGATGTTTGACAAACCTTCTGAGTAAAAATGGTGACCTAACTTGAGTCTGATGGGGCCTGATAATGTGTGTTGGCTCCAGCTCTACTGTGCGTTCCAATAAATCATTGAGGGTTGGGTTAATCCAGTTTAGTACTTCAGCCAGCTCAGGTTAACTTGCTTAGTGTACTCTCTGCACCTGAGGTAAAGAGAGAAATAGCTTTATTTGTCACACATGCAGTGGTATATACAGTGAAATGATTGTTTGTGTCAAATCAAATCAGCGAGGGTCCTGCCCACAGGTATCACTGCACTTCCAGTGTCAATATACCAAACCCAGAACTTGCCAACCCTAACCTGCACATCTTGGGAATTTGGGAGGAATCAGCCAGAGGAAATGCACATGGTAACGGGGTGAACATCCTTACACGGTGGTAGCCACTGAGTACCGAACTTACAACTGGCACTGTAAAACCTCGTGATAATTAAGATGCTACTGCTCCACCCTCGACTGGGCCAAGTGGGGCTACCATACAGTGGTTGGGATGCCCAGATGCTGTGCTGTACAACTGAGTGACTCTATGAAATGGGCCCTGCATCTTCTCCAGGGGCCTGATAAAGCACAGAGGTGCTAATGTGTGAAGCCTTCCTACAAACGCTAGCACTGCTCTGTTCAACAGCCAGGCCTGTTGAATGCTTTATGCTTTATTATGTTAAATCAGCGGTAAACGAGTGGATTGGAAATTCTGAGACAAACTCAGTAAGGTCCTGTGCCACTCTACCCTAACCTCGATTGAGATGTCGTGGACCAACGCACATACAGGTGCATTATGGATGCCATTGCAAGGAAGTATTGTGTCCAGGTGAGTTCCATACTTTACTGAGCAGGGGATAGCAGGATATACTTCGTACCTGGCCCCTCACATTCACATCAGCCACATCTAGTGTGTCCTTGTTTATATCATGGTTCATTAGCAAGATAAATCATTACCAAGGTGGGCCCTGCAATTGACCCTGCCCCTGAAGCCCATCAACTTTGACAAGGAGATGAGAGAGGATTGATGAGGGTAGGGTAGTGGATGTTGTCTACATGGATTTTAGTAAGGCATATAACAAGGTCTGTCATGGAGGCTAATCCAGGAGATTACGATGTGTGGGGTTCACGGAGAATTGGCTATTTGGATTTAGAACTGGCTTGCACACAAAAGACAGAGGGGAGTGGTTGAAGAGACTTATTCAAACTGGAGGTCTGAAATTAGTGGAGTTCCACAGGGCTGGGACCCCCGTTGTTTGTGATGTATATAAATGACCTGGATGAAAACATGGAGGGGTGGGTTAGTAAATTTGAGGATGATACCAAGATTGGTGGAGTTGTGGATAGTGTAGAAGACTGGCAAAGAATACGGTGCATTGTGGATCAGTTGCAGATATGGGCAGAGAAGTGGCAGATGGCGTTTAGCCTAGATAGATATGAAGTGTGCACCTTGGAAGGGTAAGTGCAAGGAGATAGTTGTTGCTGGGCAGAGAGATCTTGGGGTCCAAGTTCCCAGTTCCATGAAAGTGGCTACACAGGTTGATCAAGTGGTTAGGAAGGCTTACGGAAAGCTTGCTTTTATTAGTCGGGGCATTGAGTTCAAAAGTCAAGAGGCCGTATTGCAACTTTATAAAACTCTGGTTTGGCTCATCTGCAGTATTACATACATTTCTGGTCGCCCCACTATAGGAAGGATGTTGAGGCTTTAGAGAGGGTGCAGAAGAGTTCTGCCAGGATGCTGCCTGGTTTAGAGCTAGATAAACTTGGGCTGTTTTCTCTGGAGCGCCAGAGGCTGAGGGGGGATCTGATAGAGGTTCATAAAATTATGAGAAGCACAGATAGAGTGTTCAGAGAGAATGTTTCCAGGTTTAAATGTCTAATACCAGAGGGCATGCACTGAAGGTGAGAAGGGGTCGGTTCAAAGGGGATGTGAGCTGTATTTTTTTTACACAGAGGGTCGTGGATCCTGGAATGCACTGCCTGGTACAGTGGCAGAGGCAAATGCTATAGAGGGTTTTAAGAGACATTTAGATAGGCATATGGATGTCAGGAAGATGGACGGAGATGGACATGGTGTAGATAGCAGGGATTAGTTTTTTTCTTTTAAAATTTACTTTTTAGCTGGTTCAATTCAAGATTATGGGCCGGGGCCTTTTCCTGTGCTGTACCATTCCATGTTCTACCTTCGTTTAGTGTTTTTTAACTTCAGATTGAACTAATGTAAATTAAATTGAAAGTATTTTTGTCAGTTTAATTGAATTCGAACAAAGAAATATTTCTCTAATAATCTTAAATAGTTTAAATGTTCTGTTTTGAAATGGCTTTGATCACAGACCTTGGGGATGCAGTGAGAAGGCCTTTGAGAGCAGGCTCTGTCAAAACTCCATTAGGACTGTGTGCGCACCGGGGCGCAGAATCCCCTCACTGCCCGCTCCACCCAAGAGGGCAACCAGAACAGTGATATCAACGGTGGGGTTGGGGGGGGGGCAGCTTTCAAAAGGAAAGTGCCCCTGTTGCATGCCCAGTACAATCAGCCAACCTACTGAGCTTTTACAAGAACCAACCCTTGACCCAAACATCACTTCACCTTCCTGTTTGCACTGTTTTAACGTAATTGTACCCTTTAAAAACAAAGCAGATAGAGGTGCTCAGGAAGGTTTTAGAAAGGTGCACAAGAATGGACCATTTGCAAACAAAACGGATCTGGTGTCATTAGCTTCATTAGTATAGCACAGACATCATGGGCTGAAGGGACTTGCTGTACTAGGCTAAGTTCAAGGTTAATCTTTATCAGTGGTACTGGGGATGGGGGACTCTGGCAAGGTCATAAACACTGCCAGTCACTTCCAAACGTTTAGATGCCTACTGGGCCAGTTCACAAGGTCCAAGCACCTACCATGAGATGTTGATCGGGGCCAGATGGGGAGCAGATGGAGGATTCTTGAATGAAGTTTGTGAATTATTTTGGAGTTCTACAATAATAAAACTTCTCTGTTCCAGGCCATGAAAGAGAGAACTTATCTCTGTCCAGGAGGCACAGTGGTACAGAAGATAGAGATGCTGTCTCACAACTCCAACGACCCTGAGCTCGGGTGCTCCCCGTGCGGAGTTTACAAGCTTTCCTTGCGACTGCACGAGTCTCCAGCCATGCACCAAAGAGATGAGGGCTGGTGGGTTGCTTCTGGTGTCTAGGTAAGTAGTGGAATCCGGAGGGTAGAAGGTTTGTGCAGATGGAAGAAGGCAATGCAGTGCTGTACTTCATTAATTTTGTCACCAAAGACTCTGTAGACGTAACCCCGGAGAGCATTCCAACTGGTTACACCACCATCTGGGATGGAGGGGCCCCGGCACCGGATCAGATAAAGGTGGAAATTCATCCAGCTTCATCTTTGGCACCAGCCTCCTCTCTGTCGAAGGCATCTTCAAAAGATAGAGCCTCAGAAAGGTGGGATCCATTGTGTAGGACCCTCCCCACCCAGGACAAGCCCTCTTCTCATTACTACCATCAGGGAGGAGGTACAGGAGCCTGGAGACACGCACTCAACATTTTAAAAACAGCTTCTTCCCTTCCACCATTAGATTTCTGAATAGACCTTGAACCCCGGAAATACATTTCTACTGTAATTTGAACTGATTTATTTTATGTTTTGTACTGAACTGTTGCCACAAAAACACCAAATTTCATGCCATTTGTCAGTGATAGTAAATCTGATTCAGATCCTGGGTGCTTAGTAATCCAGGATCAATAATCCTGGTTGCCTTATTCACAAAGCTGCCTTATCAGTTTAATGGTGGAATGTGTGTGCCCCTACCCTAACCTGGCACACTATCCCAGCTCAGTACACTCTGCGCGATGTTCCCTTATCTGGGAATGCACAGAGCCAAGGTGCCCATAACTCTGAGAGACTAACACAGAGTGAATGTATCCATGACTCTGAGGGACTAACAGAGTGAATGTATCCATGACTCTGAGGGACTAACAGAGTGAAGGTATACACAACTCTGAGGGACTAACACAGAGTGAATGTATCCATGACTCTGAGGGACTAACAGAGTGAAGGTGTACACAACTCTGAGGGACTAACAGAGTGAAGCTATCTATAATTCTGATGGACGTCCTATGCAACCTCCATGATCTTCAAGAAACCTCAACTGTGCACATGAGTTCAGCCAGAGCATAAACAAAATTCCCTAAAAGTGGCATCACAGGTAGATAGGGTTGTAAAGAGGGCTTTTGGTACATTGGCCTTTATAAATCAAAGTATTGAGTATAAGAGTTGGAATGTTATGGTGAGGTTGTATAAGGCATTGGTGAGGCCGAATTTGGAGTATTGTGTGCAGTTTTGGTCATCGAATTACAGGAAGGATATTAATAAGGTTGAAAGAGTGCAGAGAAGGTTTACAAGGATGTTGCCAGGACTTGAGAAACTGAGTTACAGAGAAAGGTTAGGACTTTATTCCCTGGAGCGTAGAAGAATGAGGGGAGATTTGATAGAGGTATATAAAATTATGATGGGTATAGATAGAGTGAATTCAAGCAGACTTTTTCCACTGGGGTTAGGGGAGAAAAAAAACCCAGAGGACATGGCTTAAGGGTGAAGGGGGAAAGTTTAAAGGGAACGTTGGGGGGGGGGCTTCTTCACACAGAGAGTGGTGGGAGTGTGGAATAAGCTGCCAGATGAAGTGGTAAGTGTGGGCTCACTTTTAACATTTAAGAAAAACTTGGGACAGGTACATGGGCGAGAGGTGTATGAAGGGATATGGTCCAGGTGCAGGTCAGTGGGACTAGGCAGAAAAATGGTTCGGCACAGCCAAGAAGGGCCAAAAGGCCTGTTTCTGTGCTGTAATGTTCTATGGTTCTATGGGTGGGGGAAGGTCTGGGCAGACTCTTAAAGAAGCCCATCGACATAGAATAGCTCAGCACATGAACAGATCCTGCTGCCCACCACACTGTGCCACACTAATTAAATCGCCTAATTAAACCCATCCCTTCTGCTTCCACTTTCTCCATATTCATGGGCCTATCTAAATACTTCTTCCACGTTTGCCCCAACCACCACCCCTGGCAGCACAATCCAGCCACCCACCCCCCTCTGCTTATACAAATACAGTATCATTTGCCCCACACATCTCCTTTGAACTTTCCCCTCTCACCTTATAAGCATATTCCTGAGTATTAAACATTAAACAGATCCCCGCTGTTTACTCTACCTATGCTCTGATAATGTTATAAGTTCCTATCAGGTGTCCCCACATCCTCCACTGCTCCAGGGGAAACAACATCTGTGAGTCCAACCTCTCCTCTCTGATCCAGAAAGCATCCCGGTAAACTTCTCCTGACCCCTATCTAAAGCCTGTACATCCTTCTGATGATGGGTCGGCCAGAACTAAATGCAGCATCCCAGGTGTGGCCTAACCAGTGTTTTATAAAGTTGAAACATAACCTCCTAACTCCTGCTGGGCTAATGGAACCAAGCATGCCACACACCCATCCACCTGAGCAGCCACTGTCAGGGAGATATGGGCTTGGGCCCTAGGTTCAGAAACATATTGAAGATTGCAGCCAGTGCCGGCCCCTTGCCCACTATGTTGTGTTGACTTTTTAAGTTACTCTAAGGTTAATCTAACCCTTCCCTCCTATATAGCCCCCATTTTTTTTTGATCATCCATGTATCTAAGAGTTTGTAAATGTCCCTAATGTATCTGCCTGTACCACCAGCCACCCTGGCAGGGTGTTCAACACATCCACCATTCTCTGTGTAAGAAAACTTTCCCCCAACATCGCCCCCTATACTTCTTCCATTCACCTTAAAATGATTGTATTAGCCTTTTCCACCCTGGGAAAAAGTCTCTGACTATCCATTCGATCTATGCCTCTTATCGTCTTGTACACTTCTGTCAAGTTACACCTCATTCTCATTCTCTCCAAAGACAAAACCACTCAGCCTATCCTCGTAAGACATGCTCTCAAATCCAGGCAGCATCCTGGTAAGTCTCCTCTGCACCCTCTCTAAAGCTTCCACATCCTTCCTATAATGAGGTGCCTGGGACTGAAACGATAGCTTCCATTGCTTTTAACTACTTCACAGTGATCTGTGGGCAGGACCTTCTCATAATGAGGCGACCAGAATTAAACACAATATTCCACATGCAGTCTAACCAGGTTTTATTGAGCTGCAACTTCGCCTCACAGCTGTTGAATTCATTTCTCTAAATAACTCTCATGTGTTCAAAGTACACTTATAACTCAAAAGATTACCAGACTAAATGTTGGCCTTTACGAATCCTTCAATTAAAAGATTCAGGCTTTTCATTGTAGATACTGGATGGGAGAAACCATCAACACAGGTGTATGTATCTAAATTTCAACGAACACAATGAATTAATCTCATTGAAACCTATCAAATATTGAAAGGCCAAAAAAGAGTGTATGTAGAGAGGATATTTCCCATACAGGGAGAGCCTAGGACCAGAGGGCACAGACTCAGAATGGAAGGACGCCCCTTTCGAACAGGGATGATGAGGAATTTTTTTGGCCAAAAGGTTGTGAGTTTGTGGAATTCATTGTAACAGATGGTTGTGGAAGTCAGGTCAATTGGTATATTTAAAGCAGAGATTGATAGGTTACATGAAGAAGGCAAGGGAATAGGGTTCAGGGGGATAAAGAATCAGCCATGATAGAATGACAGAGCAGATCCAATGGGCCAAATGGCCTCATTCTGCTCCCGTGCCTTATCGTCTTATTGAATGAAGAAATATGCCACGCAGTGGAGAGGAGGTTGTGTTCTGCTGATATTCACTTGTTCTTGAATTGGAATCCAGCCGCAGCTGGCTCACACTCCCAGGCCGCCGCTGCTGGGACCTCATTTGTATAGACGTGCAAACACAGCAGATAGGACCAGTCCTGAATCGGAGTCCCAAGACGTTCTAGCATCAGTCGCTCGGGACCTGCTTGAATTACCAGCCATGACAAAGCCATCAGCCACCCAAGGGGTCACAGAGTCCAGCTCCACGCCAATGGATTCAGCCAGACAGAAGAATCGATGCCGTTTCAAACACTGGATTCTTTCCTCGCTCAATGTTAGGCTCCACTTCACACCTGAAAGCAGCAACATCAAATGTCAGAACCATCAACACAGCCTATGATTTCGTCATAGGCACAGAAATAGGCCTTTCAGTAACTTTATGTACATGCAATCAGTCTATAACGGTTGGTTCTGTTCATGTATACACAGTACACTGTGTTTTACAGAATTGCTGTTATTGTGTTCATTTTTAACTCTGCTCTTTATGCTTATTGTTTTTCTAATGCTTCATAAATCTAGAGTAACAATCGTTTCATTCTCTTTTATACTTGTGTACTGAAGATAATGATAAATTATCTTGAATTCTTAAATCTTCGGCCCATCGAGTCCTGGACAACAAATCAATGACACTAATCCCATTTTATTGGCACTGGCTCATCCTTTTTGCTCCAAAATAAAGTAAAAACAATATTGAATAAATATGCAAATATTTCCTTATGCTTTTCTTTCTGCATGGTTTGCAGTTCAGGCCTCAGGCATTTTGCACAAAATACTCCCAGCTAATTCCATCAGCTCCTGAATCAAGGCATCTCCTTTATCTCACCGAGTAGACAATACATAGATAAGAAACATACGAAATAGGAGCCCCAGTCAGCCATCTTGTCCATCAAACCTGATCCAGCATTCAACTGATCTGACCATGGTCTCAGCTCTACCCACCTACCCACCTGCCTTTGATGACAGGAGTGAAGGTAGGACCGATTAGAGATAAAGGTGGGAAGATGTGCCTGGAGGCTGTGGAAGTGAGCGAGGTCCTCAATGAATACTTCTCTTTGGTATTCACCAATGAAAGGGAACTTGATGACGGTGAGGACAATATGAGTGAGGTTGATGTTCTGGAGCATATTAGTATAAAGGAGGAGGAGGTGTTGGAGTTGTTAAAATACATTAGGATGGATAAGTCCCCGGGGCCTGTTGAAATGTTCCCCAGGCTGCTCCACGAGGTGAGGGAAGAGATTGCTAAGCCTCTGGCTAGGATCTTTATGTCCTCGTTGTCCACGGGAATGGTACCGGAGGATTGGAGGGAGGCGAATGTTGTCCCCTTGTTCAAAAAAGGTAGTAGGGATAGTCCGGGTAATTATAGACCAGTGAGTCTTACGTCTGTGGTGGGAAAGCTGTTGGAAAAGATTCTTAGAGATAGAATCTATGGGCATTTAGGGAATCATGGGGCATTTAGAGATCAGGGGCAGTCAGTATGGCTTTGTGAAGAGCAGATTGTGTCTAACAAGCCTGATAGAGTTCTTTGAGGAGGTGACCAGGCATATATATAGATGAGGGTAGTGCAGTGGTTGTGATCTACATGGATTTTAGTAAGGCATTTGACAAGGTTCCACACAGTAGGCTTATTCAGAAAGTCAGAAGGCATGGGATCCAGGGAAGTTTGGCCAGGTGGATTCAGAATTGGTTTGCCTGCAGAAAGCAGAGGGTCATGGTGGAGTACATTCGGATTGGAGGGTTGTGACTAGTGGTGTCCCACAAGGATCTGTTCTGGGACCTCTACTTTCCGTGATTTTTATTAATGACCGGATGTGGGGGTAGAAAGGTGGGTTGGCAAGTTTGCAGATGACACAAAGGTTGGTGGTGTTGTGGATAGTGTTGAGGATTGTCGAAGATTGCAGAGAGACATTGATAGGATGCAGAAGTGGGCTGAGAAGTGGCAGATGGAGTTCAACCCGGAGAAGAGTGAGGTGGTACACTTTGGAAGGACAAACTCCAAGGCAGAGTACAAAGTAAATGGCAGGATACTTGTTAGTGTGGAGGAGCAGAGGGATCTGGTGGTACATCCACAGATCCCTGAAAGTTGCCTCACAAGTAGATAGCGTAGTTAAGAAAACTTATGGGGTGTTAGCTTTCATAAGTCGAGGGATAGAGTTTAAGAGACGCGATGTAATGATGCAACTCTATAAAACTCTGGTTAGGCCACACTTGGAGTATTGTGTCCAGTTCTGGTCACCTCACTATAGGAAGGATGTGGAAGCATTGGAAAGGGTACAGAGGAGATTTACCAGGATGCTGCCTGGTTTAGAGAGTATGGATTATGATCAGAGATTAAGGGAGCTAGGGCTTTACTCTTTGAAGAGAAGGAGGATGAGAGGAGACATGATAGAGATGTACAAGATATTAAGAGGAATAGATAGAGTGGACAGCCAGCACCTCTTCCCCAGGGCACCACTGCTCAATACAAGAGGATGTGGCTTTAAGGTAAGGGGAGGGAAGTTCAAGGGGGATATTAGAGGAAGGTTTTTTACTCAGAGAATGGTTGGAATGCACTGCCTAAGTCAGTGTTGGAGGCAGATACGCTGGCGAAATTTAAGAGACTTCTAGACAGATATATGAAGGAATTTAAAGTGGGGGTTATATGGGAGGCAGGGTTTAAGGGTTGGCACAACATTGTGGGCCAAAGGGCCTGTACTGTGCTGTACTATTCTATGTTCTATGTTCTATGTATGTTCCCCCATAACACTTACTTCTCCTGCCTTGCAAACATCTATCTGACTGTGTCTTAAATATATTTAATGAGGTCGCCTCTACTGCTTCCCCAGGCAGAGAATTCCACAAATTGTTTACTCACTGGGTAAAGCAGTTTTTCTTCATCTCCATCTTAAATCTACTCCCCCAAATCTTGAGGCTATGTCCCTTGTTCTAGTCTCAATTACCAGTGCAAACAACTTTACTGCCTCTGTCTTATCCATCCCTTCAACAATTTTATGAGATCTCTTTTCATTCTTCTAAGTTCCAGCAGGCATAGATCCAGACACCTCTCCTCACAATCATTAACCCCTTCATCTCCTGTATTAACCTTATAAGCCTCCTATACACCACCTCCAAAGGAGGTATATATTTCTTTAAGTAAGGAGACTAGAACTGCATGCAATACTCAAGGTGTGGCCCCATCAGTACCTGGAACAGTTGCAGCATAACCTCCCCTGATCTTAAATACAATCCCTCTAGCAATAAAGGCCAAAATTCCATTTACACCTGCAAACCGACATTTAGCAATTCATTCTTAACAATTAGTGAGGGAGTGAAAGATTGGTGGATAGCGAATGTTATTCCACTGTTTACGAGAGGCTCTAAAAATAAACCAGAAAATTCTAGGCTGGTGGGCCTGACATCAGTAGTGGGAAAGTTATTGGAAGGTGTTCTAAGAGACCGGTTATCGAGTATTTGGGTAGATAGCGACTGACCAAGGATAGTCTGCATGGCTTTGTGCGTGATAGATCGCGTCTAACCGAACTTATATAGAGCCGAAAGTTACCAGGAAAGATGATGAAGGAAAGGCAGTGGATGTTGTCTACATGGACTTTAGCAAGCGTTTGACACAGACCCACGTGGGAGGTTGGTCAAGAAGGTTCAGTCACTTGGTGTTCAAGATGAGATAGTTGTTGTAATGTGAGTATTATTAAAAGTAAGTTAATACTAATCGGGAAGCTGTTGGTAGCAAGAGGTGGGATCCGGGGTTGGAGGGGTCTTTACTTCCGTTTTTTTACTCCCAGTATGCATTGTATATTGTTCCTCCACCCAGGCCGCACGAGGTACCTGGAAGCCTCTGTATTGTAAATATCATTTGCCGTCCCAGATAAAGATGTTCTTATGGCCATCAAATTGTTGAGTGGTCTTTTTGTAAGGTGGAATTTACCACATACTTTAGGCGACGAGGTGACCTGGTTTTGAGGACGGGTCGGCCTGTTTCGATCAGGAGCTGTGAGCGGACGAGGAGCCTTGTGTTCGGATGGCTGCGATCTGAAATATCAGTGAGTTCAGGGAGCGGCCGGAGTACGAGGAAAGGTTGGGTCACTTTTTCTGTGCTAATGGAATTACTGAGGAGGCTAAGAAGTGCTCTATTCTCCTGAGTGTGTGCGGGGCAAAGACATACAAGCTGATACGGAACTTAGCTACTCCGCGGAAACCGGGAGAAATCCCGTACGATGAACTGGTCAAGCTCGTCAATTCGAAGCCTTCGGTGACAGTCCACCGATTCAAGTCTCACAGCCACATCCGGAAGCCAGGTCAGTCTGTGTGTGGTTTTGTGGCCGATCTTCGGCAGCTATTGGAGCATTGCGATTTCGGAGCCGTGTTGGATGACATGCTCCGTGATAGATTAGTATGCGGCATTAATAATGACGCCGTACAACGCCACTTGTTGGGGGAAACCCCACCGTTGACTTTCAAGACAGCCCTAGAGATTGCTCAAGGCATGGAGATGGCTGCTAATAATGCCAAGGGTATACAGAAAGGACATGGGGGGGTCGCAGTCGACGGCAGTGCTCCAAGTCAGGAGGGAGACTGGTAAACAAGCAAAGCGGGTGGAATGTTTTCACACTATGCGAATGTTTGTAAATTCAAATATATTGTCTGCCATGCTTGTAGCAAAAAGGGACATTTAGCTAAAAAGTGCAGGGTAAGGTAATTTAAAGGGTAAGGTTAAGCCTGGGCAGGGGAAAGCTCAACAGGCTCAGCCAGCCACACACCACCTAGGAGAAGCAGACGAGGAGGCAGCGTGTGTCTACAACATGTTTGGGGTGGAAACGGATGAGGGACCACCTGAACCATATTATGCCACAGTCGCTGTCCGGGGAAAGAACATTAAGTTCGAGATTGATTCAGGGGCTACTGCATCAGTCATTAGTGAAGAGACCTACAGGAGGACATGGGCATCCAACCTGCCTCCCATCAGGCCATCTAAGCTCCAACCCAGGACCTATACGGGGCAGCTGTTATATGTGGATACTTCAGCCGGGGGCCAGAAGGCTGAAGCCAGGCTGCTGATAGCTAAGAGCAGTGGGCCCGGTCTTTTGGGCTGTGATTGGCTTTGCAAAATCTGGCTCAACTGGCATGAAATTAAGTATGCACACATGACGGAAGAGCGTGAGGTGCCGCGGGCAGACGAAGTCGCTGATGGCAATGTGAGTGACAGACGTAGTCCGGACACATTTGAGAGTGAGCTCGCAGCGCAGCTTGCGGCTCTTCAGCCTATTACAGGAGCAATTGAAGTTACTCCCTTGACACTGAAAGCCAGCACGCCACTTCCAGTACGGCGAAGCAGTGACCCAGCTCTTGTATCACCTGCCCAGTTACAGCAAGGTGCATCTCAGCCTGATGATCCCGCTAACAGGAACCGGCATGTGAAGCCAATCGTAACTGTAGCAAACGGAGCACCCGCAGGCGATGTAAGAACAGAGCCTCCAGGACCACCAGACAAGCATTCAGAAAGCACTCTAAGTGATTTGACAAAGAAAGTAGAATTTTCTGGAGACTGTGGCCCCCTGGGAACCCATATGGTGCCTTTTAACTCTACGCTGAGTGGAAGATTCCTTGGCCGAGTATTTGTGGTATTGAAGAGAACAGCCATTTAAGAAAAGAGAACCTGCTCCAGGAGAATGAATGTATCATCAAAATCAATGACTGTGATTTAACAGACAAGACCTTTGTTCAAGCACTGGAGGTTTTCTGAAACGCATTGTGATTTCCTGCTGTTGAACTCCAGATAGCTCCAAGTTATAACAAGGAACTCTATGAAAAATTTGCAATTGGGTCTATCCTGAGCCACGGTCATGCCGATGGTTCAAAAACCAAAGTTCTTTCTTCAGTGCGTTCCAAGCTAGGTGGCAAACCTGCAGATGCCGTTTATCCCAATAATGCTGAGAATAGCTTGCCACCGATTTCAAAGAAGCTCAGTAGTCCAAAACAGTTAAGGAGCAATGACCACTTAATGCATACCAGGAAAGCATGTCCACCAGTGACTTTGCCAGAGGGAGAGACACTGGCAGAGAGGGCAGAGTCCCCTGAAGAGGATGGACATTTTCACGCGGACACACAGACCCCTCTTGTGTCCCCAACACTAGATCCACCCAAAACATCCTCACCAGCAGTGCCTGCTGGGTCACCGGGGGTAGTGCGTAGATCGCAGCGCCCTCGCAAACCTTTTTAATTGGATAGTTCCTTTGTTGTTAGATTAATGTTGAATTTGCCACTTTTTTTTAGGTGTTTTTGTATTGGTAACCTGTTGCTAACAATACCACTGTTTTTATTTCCCAGTTCTATATTTGGGGAATGTTGGATTTTTAAGGGGGAGAAGTGTTGTAATGTGAGTATTAAGCTGTTGGTAGCAAGAGGCGGGATCCGGGGTTGGCGGGGTGTTTACTTCCGCTCTTTTTACTCCCAGTATGCATTGTACATAGTTCCTCCACCCAGGCCACACGAGGTATCTGGAAGCCTCTGTACTGTAAGTACCATTTGCCATCCCCGTTCTTGAGGCCATCAAATTGTCTTTTTGTGAGGTAGAAGTTACCACAGTAGTAAATAGGATTTGACATTGGCTTTGTGGGAGAAGCGAGAGAGTGGTAGTAGAGGGTTGCCTCTCTGTCTGTGACTAGTGGTGTGCTGCAGGGACTGGTGCTGGGTCCATTGTTGTTTGTCATCTATATCAATGATCTGAATGATAATGTGGTTAACTGGATCAACAAATTTGCAGATAACACCAAGATTGGGGGTGTAGTGGACAGCGAAGAAGACTATCGGAGCTTGCAGAGGGATTTGCATCAGCTGGAAAAATGGCAGATGGAATTTAATACAGACAAGTGTGAGGCTTTGAACTTTGGGAGGACCAGCCAGGGTAGGTCTCACACTCTGACTGGTACTGCACTAAGGAGAGTGGTAGAGCAAAGGGATCAGGGAATACTGGTCTATAATTCTTTGAAAGTGGCGTCATAGGCAGATAGGGTCATAAAGAAAGCTTCTGGCCCTTTGGCCTTCATAAATCAAAGTATTGAGTACAAAAGATGGGATGTTATGTTGAAGTTTTATAAGACATTAGTGAGGCCTATTTGGATTATTGTGTGCAGTTTTGGTCGCCTACCCACATGAAAGATGTAAATAATGTTGAAAGAGTACAGAGAAAGTTTACAAGAATGTTAAACACAAAGTACACTGCAGATGCTGTGGTCAAATCAACATGTACAATCACGTGACTCCTGATGAAGGGTTTCAGCCCGAAACGTCGTTATTACCTCCTCCCATAGATGCTGTCTGGCCTGCTGAGTTCTGCCAGCATTTCGTGTTTTTTTTATTTATTTCCAGCATCTGCAGATTCACTCGTGTTACATACAAACAAGTTGCAGCATCCGTGGAAATGAGCAGTCAGTGTGTCGGGCTGAGACCCTTTGCCAGGCCTGAAGAAGGAGGGGGCAGGGGCCCTATAAAGAAGGTGGGGGGAGGATGGGAAGGAGAAGGCTGGTAGGTGCCAGGTGAAAAACCAGTAAGGGGAAAGATCAAGGGGTGGGGGGGGGGAAGCAGGAAGGAGATAGGCAGGAAAGATGAAGGAATGTAAGGGGAAAACACTATGGGTAGTAGAAGAAGGCAGAGTCATGAGAGGTGATAGGCAGCTAGAAGAGGAGACAGTGAAACTGGGGTGGGGGAAGGGAGAGGGAGGGAATTACCAGAAGTTGGAGAATTCGATGTTCATACCAAGGGGCTGGAGACTACCCAGACGGTATATGAGGTGTTGCTCCTCCAGCCTGAGTTTGGCCTCATCATGGCAGTAGAGGAGGCCATGTATGGACATATCCGAATGGGAATGTGAAGCAGAGTTGAAGTGAGTGGCAACTGGGAGATCCTGTCTGTTGTGGCAGACGGAGCAGAGGTGCTTGATGAAGCGGTCCCCCAATCTGCATCGGGTCTCGCCGATATAGAGGAGGCCGCACTGGGAGCACCGGATGCAATAGATGACCCCAACAGACTCACAAATGAAGTGTTGCCTCACCTGGAAGGACTGTTTGGGGCCTGAAAGGTGGTAAGAGAGGAGGTGTAAGGACAGGTGTAGGGATAAGTACCAGGTGGGAGATCTGTGGGGAGGGACGTGTGGACCAGGCAGTCGTGAAGGGAACGATCCCTGCGAAAAGTGGAGAGGGGTAGAGCCTGCCTCTTCGTGGGTTATGTGGAACAATCAATGGTACTGCTCCCCAACTTTTCCTTCGCTACATCGACGACTACATTGGTGCTGCTTCCTGCACTCATGCTGAGCTCGTCAATTTCATCGACTTTGCCTCTAACTTTCACCCAGCCCTCAGATTCACTTGGTCCATCTCGGACACTTCTCTCCCCCTTTCTTGATCTTTCGGTCTCCATCTCTGGAGACAGACTGTCCACTGACATCTTCTATAAACCCACTGACTTTCATAACTACCACGACTATACCTCTTCCCACCCTGCCACATGCAAAAATGCTATTCCCTATTCCCAGTTCCTCCGTCTCCGCCGCATCTACTCCCAGGATGAGGCTTTCCATTCCAGGACATCTCAAATGTCCTCTTTCTTTAAGAATCATGGTTTCCCTTCTGCCGTCATCAACGATGCCCTCACCTGCATCTCCTCCATTTCCCACACTTCGGCCCTCACCCCATCCTCCCGTCACAACAGGGACAGTGTTCCCCTTGTCCTCACCTACCACCCCACCAGCCTCCGGATCCAGCATATTATCCTCCGCAACTTCCGTCACCTTCAACAGGACCCCACCACTAAGCACATCTTTCCCTCTCTACCCCTCTCTGCTTTTCGCAGGGATCGTTCCCTCCGTGACTGCCTGGTCCACACGTCGCTCCCCACAGATCTCCCACCTGGCACTTATCCCTGCAAGCGTAAGTGCTACACCTGTTCCTATACCTCCTCTCTTACCACCATTTAGGGCCCCAAACAGTCCTTCCAGGTGAGGCAACACTTCACTTGTGAGTCTGTTGGGGTCATCAATTGCATCCAGTGCTCCCAGTGCGGCCTCCTCTACATCGGCGAGACCCGACACACATTGGGCGACCGCTTCGTCGAGCACCTCCGCTCCGTCTGTCACAACAGACGGGATCTCCCGGTTCCCACCCACTTCAACTCTGCTTCACGTTCCCATTCGGATATGTCCACACATGGTCTCCTCTACTGTCATGATGAGGCCAAACTCAGGTTGGAGGAGCAACACCTCATATACCGTCTGGGTGGTCTCCAGCCCCTTGGTATGAACATCAAATTCTCCAAATTCTGGTAATTCCCCCCTGTCCCTTCCCCATCCCAGATTCACTCTGCCTCCTCTTCCAGCTGCCTATCACCTCTCTCATGATTTTGCCTTCTTCTACTACCCATAGTGCTTTTCCCTTACATTCCTTCTTCACCTCTCCAGCCTATCCCCTCCCCCACCCCTTGATCTTTCCCCTGATTGGTTTTTCACCTGCACCTTCCCACCCTCCCCTCACCTTCTTTATAGGGCCCCTGCTCCCTCCTCCTTCAGTCCTGACGAAGGGTCTCGGCCCGAAACATTGACTGTTTGTTGCCACGGATGCTGCCCGACCTGCTGAGTTCCTCCAGTTTGTTTGTACATGTTGATTTGCAAGAATGTTGCTTGTCAGGAACTGAAAGAACTGAGTTATAAAGAAAGACTGAATAGGTTAGGACTTCATTCCTTGAAATGTAAAAGATTGAGGGGAGATTTCATATAACTTTACAAAATTATGAGGGATATAGATAGGGTAGATGCACACGGGCTTTTTCCACTGAGGTTGGGTGGGACCACAATTAGAAGTCATGGTTTAAGGGTGAAAGGTGAAATGTTTAAGGGGAACATGAGGGGAAACTTTTTTCATTCCGAGGTCTGTGAGAGTGTGGAATGAGCTGCCGGCATCAGGGAAGTCTGGATAGGCACAAGGATGGGAGGTCTTTGGTCTGGGTGCAGCTCAGTGGGACTAGGCAGTTTAAACAGCTTGGTTTGGTCTAGCGAGGCCGAAAGGCATGTTTCTGTGCTGTACTTTTCTATGACTCTAAGTTACTCTGTACAACAGCAAACTGCAATCGTTCACCATTCAAATAATAATCTGATCTTCTATTTTTCCTTCCAAAGTGGTGGACCTCTGACCTCATGTTTACCAATGCTCTCATGGAATAAGTATGCTTTGAAGTAGCTTTATGAGCAAATCAAACTGCCAAAAGCATGCAACTTGATTCATGAGTTAAGAGAACCAGCCAGATTAAACTATAATTCCCAATTTTAAAGACACGACTGACTTTCAGATCTGCTTTCCACATCGTCGTTACTTTATGAAGACTAATTAAAAATTTGGATCATTTTACATCAGAGAATAAACCTTTCAGAGGTTGCTAACTTTGTGCTAACATAAAGCAGCTAATAATAAAATTCAACGCGTAGCTTCGAGTGGAAAGCCTTGTTTTTCTTTCAGAGAAAATTCCCTGAAGGGCTCATCAGAAATATTACATTAGAAACCCTAATTCGCAGTCATGATGAGATGAATGGATTTTAAAGTCTAAATTTCTCAGATTTGAATTTTAAAACACACCTAAACAGTCACGTCTTTTCATCGACTTTGAAATGGATCCTAACTTAAGTCCACAGTGTTGTCACTTCTCACGAATTGGAACAGGAACAGGGGAAGCAATCATTAAACTACTCTTTCTGGAGCTTTAGGAGCTGGTTTCATTTCTACTCTGATTATACCTCCCTTACCCGCTGAAGATACTTTTTCAGGATGGAGTCCGATCCACTGCAAACACACCCTTTAGAGTTGTGTCCACAGCCGCTTTAACAGGCAATAAACTGAGGCAGAACATCAGCAGAGGCAAAATGCACACATTACCCTCAAGGTCTGCAACAATGATGGTGACATACTGGTGAAACTGGTAGAGCTACAACATCACGACTGAAAAGACCCAAGATTAATCAAAGCCTTTCCTGTATGTGGGCAATCTATGTGGCCCTGTGTCCACTTGGTTTGCCACGGATTTCTCCCACATCCCAAAGTGACGCAGGCCGGCAAATTAAATGGCCCCAAGTGTGTAGCTGAGTAGTAAAATCTGTGAGAGGTTGATGGTGGGGGTTTGAGTCTGTGAGAGGTTAATGTTGGGGGGGTTTAAATCTGTGAGAGGTTGATGGTGGGGGTTTGAGTCTGTGAGAAGCTGATGTTGGGGGGATTTAAATCTGTGAGAGGTTGACGGTGGGGGTTTGAGTCTGTGAGAGGTTAATGTTGGGGGGGTTTAAATCTGTGAGAGGTTGACGGTGGGCAGGTTTGAATCTGTGAGAGGTTGATGTTGGGGGGGTGTTGAATCAGTGAGAGGTTGATGGTGTGGAGGAGTGTGAAGTTTTGAATCTGAGAGGCTGAGTGGGGTGGGGTCTGACTCTGTGAGAGGTTGATGGTGGGGGGGTTTGAATCTGTGAGAGGTTGATGGTGGAGGAGGGAAATCTGTGAGAGGTTGATGGTGGGGGGTTTGAATCTGTGAGAGGTTGATGGTGGGGGGGGGTTGAATCTATGTGACGTTGATGTTGGGATAATCTGTGAAAGGTTGATGGGGGATTCTGTGAGAGGCTGATGATGGGGGTGTTGAAACTGTGAGACATTGATTGTGGGGGGTTTCAATCTGTGAGACGATGGTGGGGGTGGGAATCTGTGATAGTTTGACGGTGGGGCGGTATTAATCAGTGAGAGGTTGATGGTGGGGGGGGAACTGTAAGAGGTCAATGGTGAGGGGGTTTGAACCTCTGAGAGGTTGATGGTGAGGTGTTGAGTCTGTGAGATGTTTATGGTGGGGTTTGAATCTGTGAGAGGTTGATGGTGGGGGTGGTGTTGAAACTTTGAGAGGTTGATGTTTTGGTGTTTGACTCATGAAAGGTTGTTGGGGCAGTACGAATCTGTGAGTGGTTGATGGTGGGGGTTGATTCTGTGAGGGGTTGATAGTGGGGGGATCTATGAGAGGTTGATGGTGGGGGTGTTTGAAACTGTGAGATGTTTATGGTGGGGTTTGAATCTGTGAGAGGTTGATGATTGGGGGGATCTATGAGAGGTTGATGGTAGGGGTTTGGAATCTGTGAGAGGTTGATGGTGGGGGGATCTATGAGAGGTTGATGGTAGGGGTTTGGAATCTGTGAGAGGTTGATGGTGGGGGGATCTATGAGAGGTTGATGGTGGGGGTGGTGTTGAAACTTTGAGAGGTTGATGGTTTGGTGTTTGACTCATGAAAGGTTGTTGGGGCAGTACGAATCTGTGAGTGGTTGATGGTGGGGGTTGATTCTGTGAGGGGTTGATGGTGGGGGGGGTCTGAATCAGTGAGAGGCTGATGGTGGAGGAGGGAAATCTGTGAGAGGATGATGGTGGGGGGTTTGAATCTGTGAGAGGTTGATGGTGGGGGGGGTTGAATATATGTGACGTTGATGTTGGGATAATCTGTGAAAGGTTGATGGTGGGGGGATCTATGAGAGGTTGATGGTGGGGTTTTTGAATCTGTGAGAGGCTGATGATGGGGTTGTTGAATCTGTGAGACATTGATTGTGGGGTTTTCAATCTGTGAGACGATGGTGGGGGTGGGAATCTGTGATAGTTTGACGGTGGGGCAGTATTAATCAGTGAGAGGTTGATGGTGGGGGCTTTGAATCTGTGAGACATTGATGGTGGGGGGTAACTGTAAGAGGTCAATGGTGAAATGGTGAGGGGGTTTGAACCTGTGAGAGGTTGATAGTGAGGTGTTGAGTCTGTGAGATGTTTATGGTGGGGTTTGAATCTGTGAGAGGTTGATGGTGGGGGGATCTATGAGAGGTTGATGGTGGGGGTGTTTGAAACTGTAAGAGGTTGATGGTGGGGGTTTGAATCTGTGAGAGGTTGATGGTGGGGGGACCTATGAGAGGTTGATGGTAGGGGTTTGGAATCTATGAGAGGTTGATGGTAGGGGTTTGGAATCTGTGAGAGGTTGATGGTGGGGGGATCTATGAGAGGTTGATGGTAGGGGTTTGGAATCTGTGAGAGGTTGATGGTGGGGGGATCTATGAGAGGTTGAGAGGTTGATGGTGGGGGTGGTGTTGAAACCTTGAGAGGTTGATGGTTTGATGTTTGACTCATGAAAGGTTGTTGGGGCAGTACGAATCTGTGAGTGGTTGATGGTGGGGGGCTCTGAATCGGTGAGAGGTTAATGGTAGGGTCTTTGAATCTGTCGGACATTGATGGTGGGGGCATTGAATGTGTGAGAGGTTGATGGTGGGGGTTTTGAATCTGTCAGGGGTTGATGTTGGGGGCGTGGTTTGAATCCCTGAGAGGTTCATAGTTGGGGGTTGTGTCTGTGAGATGTTTATGGTGGGGTTTGAATCTGAGAGAGGTTGATGGGGGGGGTATTAAATCTGTGAGAAGCTGATGGTAGGCGGGGTTTGAATCAGTGAGAGGTTGATGGTGAGGGATTTGAGATGGTGAGAGGTTGATGGTGGGGGGATCTGTGAGAGGTTGATGGTGGGGGGATCTGTGAGGTTGATGTTGGGGGTTGAGTCTGTGAGATGTTCATGGTGGGGTTTGAATCTCTGAAAAGTTGGTGGGGGGGAATCTGTGAGAGATTGATGGTGGGGGGTTTGAATCAGTGACAGGTTGATGGTGGGGGGTCTGAATCAGTGAGAGGTTGATGGTGGAGGAGGGAAATCTGTGAGAGGATGATGGTGGGAGGTTTGAATCAGTGAGAGTTTGATGGTGAGGGATTTGAGATGGTGAGAGGTTGATGGTGGGGGGTTTGAATCAGTGAGAGGATGGTGGGGGGTCTGAATCAGTGAGAGGTTGATGGTGGAGGAGGGAAATCTGTGAGAGGTTGATGGTGGGAGGTTTGAATCAGTGAGAGTTTGATGGTGAGGGATTTGAGATGGTGAGAGGTTGATGGTGGGGAGGTTCTGTGAGAGGTTGATGATGTGGGTTTGAGTCTCTGAGAGGTTGATGGTGGGGGGATCTGTGAGAGGTTGATGGTGGGGGTTGAGTCTGTGAGATGTTCATGGTGGGGTTTGAATCTGAAAAGTTGATGGTGGGGGGAATCTGTGAGAGATTGATGGTGGGGGGTTTGAATCAGTGAGAGGTTGATGGTGGGGGGTTGAGTCTGTGAGATGTTTATGGTGGGGTTTGAATCTGTGAGTGGTTGATGGTAGGGGTTTGGAATCTGTGAGAGGTTGATAGTGGGGGGATCTATGAGAGGTTGATGGTAGGGGTTTGGAATCTGTGAGAGGTTGATGGTGGGGGGATCTATGAGAGGTTGATGGTGGGGGTGGAGTTGAAACTTTGAGAGGTTGATGGTTTGGTGTTTGACTCATGAAAGGTTGTTGGGGCAGTACGAATCTGTGAGTGGTTGATGGTGGGGGTTGATTCTGTGAGGGGTTGATGGTGGGGGGGGTCTGAATCAGTGAGAGGTTGATGGTGGGGTGTCTGAATCAGTGAGAGGTTGATGGTGGAGGAGGGAAATCTGTGAGAGATTGATGGTGGGGGGTTTGAATCAGTGAGAGGTTGATGGTGGGGGGTTTAAATCAGTGAGAGGTTGATGGTGGGGTGTCTGAATGTGAGAGGTTGATGGTGGAGGAGGGAAATCTGTGAGAGATTGATGGTGGGGTGTTTGAATCAGTGAGAGGTTGATGGTGGGGGGTTTGAATCTGTGAGAGGTTCATGGTGGGGGGGGTTGAATCTATGTGACGTTGATGTTGGGATAATCTGTGAAAGGTTGATGGGGGGATTCTGTGAGAGGCTGATGATGGGGGTGTTGAAACTGTGAGACATTGATTGTGGGGGGTTTCAATCTGTGAGACGATGGTGGGGGTGGGAATCTGTGATAGTTTGATGGTGGGGCGGTATTAATCAGTGAGAGGTTGATGGTGGGGGGATCTATGAGAGGTTGATGGTGGGGTTTTCAATCTGTGAGACGATGGTGGGGGTGGGAATCTGTGTTAGTTTGACGGTGGGTCAGTATTAATCAGTGAGAGGTTGATGGTGGGGGCTTTGAATCTGTGAGACATTGATGGTGGGGGGGAACTGTAAGAGGTCAATGGTGAAATGGTGAGGGGGTTTGAACCTGTGAGAGGTTGATAGTGAGGTGTTGAGTCTGTGAGATGTTTATGGTGGGGTTTGAATCTGTGAGAGGTTGATGGTGGGGGGATCTATGAGAGGTTGATGGTGGGGGTGTTTGAAACTGTAAGAGGTTGATGGTGGGGGTTTGAATCTGTGAGAGGTTGATGGTGGGGGGACCTATGAGAGGTTGATGGTAGGGGTTTGGAATCTGTGAGAGGTTGATGGTGGGGGGATCTATGAGAGGTTCATGGTAGGGGTTTGGAATCTGTGAGAGGTTGATGGTGGGGGGATCTATGAGAGGTTGAGAGGTTGATGGTGGGGGTGGTGTTGAAACCTTGAGAGGTTGATGGTTTGATGTTTGACTCATGAAAGGTTGTTGGGGCAGTACGAATCTGTGAGTGGTTGATGGTGGGGGGGTCTGAATCGGTGAGAGGTTAATGGTAGGGTCTTTGAATCTGTCGGACATTGATGGTGGGGGCATTGAATGTGTGAGAGGTTGATGGTGGGGGTTTTGAATCTGTCAGGGGTTGATGTTGGGTGCGTGGTTTGAATCCCTGAGAGGTTCATAGTTGGGGGTTGTGTCTGTGAGATGTTTATGGTGGGGTTTGAATCTGAGAGAGGTTGATGGGGGGGGTATTAAATCTGTGAGAAGCTAATGGTAGGCGGGGTTTGAATCAGTGAGAAGTTGATGGTGAGGGATTTGAGATGGTGAGAGGTTGATGGTGGGGGGGGGTACTGTGAGAGGTTGATGATGGGGGTTTGAGTCTGTGAGAGGTTGATGGTGGGGGGATCTGTGAGAGGTTGATGGTGGGGGTTGAGTCTCTGAAAAGTTGGTGGGGGGGAATCTGTGAGAGATTGATGGTGGGGGGTTTGAATCAGTGAGAGGATGGTGGGGGGTCTGAATCAGTGAGAGGATGGTGGAGGAGGGAAATCTGTGAGAGGTTGATGGTGGGAGGTTTGAATCAGTGAGAGTTTGATGGTGAGGGATTTGAGATGGTGAGAGGTTGATGGTGGGGGGGTTTTATGAGAGGTTGATGATGTGGGTTTGAGTGAGAGGTTGATGGTGGGGGGATCTGTGAGAGGTTGATGGTGGGGGTTGAGTCTGTGAAATGTTCATGGTGGGGATTGAATCTGAAAAGTTGATGGTGGGGGGAATCTGTGAGAGATTGATGGTGGGGGATTTGAATCAGTGAGAGGTTTGATGGTGGGGGGTTGAGTCTGTGAGATGTTTATGGTGGGGTTTGAATCTGTGAGTGGTTGATGGTGGGGGTTGATTCTGTGAGGGGTTGATGGTGGGGGGGTCTGAATCAGTGAGAGGTTGATGATGGAGGAGGGAAATCTGTGAGAGGTTGATGGTGGGGGGTTTGAATCAGTGAGAGGTTGATGGTGAGGGATTTGAGATGGTGAGAGGTTGATGGTGGGGGGGTTCTGTGAGAGGTTGATGATGGGGGTTTGAGTGAGAGGTTGATGGTGGGGGGATCTGTGAGGTTGATGTTGGGGGTTGAGTCTGTGAGATGTTCATGGTGGGGTTTGAATCTCTGAAAAGATGGTGGGGGGATCTATGAGAGGTTGATGGTGGGGGTGGTGTTGAAACTTTGAGACGTTGATGGTTTGGTGTTTGACTCATGAAAGGTTGTTGGGGCAGTACGAATCTGTGAGTGGTTGATGGTGGGGGGGGGTCTGAATCAGTGAGAGGTTGATGGTGGAGGAGAGAAATCTGTGAGAGTTTGATGGTGAGGGATTTGAGATGGTGAGAGGTTGATGGTGGGGGTTTGAGTCTCTGAGAGGTTGATGGTGGGGGGTTCTGTGAGAGGTTGATGATGGGGGTTTGAGTCTCTGAGAGGTTAATGGTGGGGGGATCTGTGAGAGGTTGATGGTGGGGGTTGAGTCTGTGAGATGTTCATGCTGGGGTTTGAATCTCTGAAAAGTTGATGGTGGGGGGAATCTGTGAGAGATTGATGGTGGGGGGTTTGAATCAGTGAGAGGTTGATGGTGGGGGGTTTGAATCAGTGAGAGGTTGATGGTGTGGGGGTTTGAATCTGTGAGAGGTTGATGGTGGGGGGGTTGAATCTATGTGACGTTGATGTTGGGATAATCTGTGAAAGGTTGATGGGGGGATTCTGTGAGAGGCTGATGATGGGGGTTTGATTCTGTGAGGGGTTGATGGTGGGGGGGTCTGAATCAGTGAGAGGTTGATGGGGGGATTCTGTGAGAGGCTGATGATGGGGGTTTGAATCTGTGAGAGGTTGATGGTGGGGGGATCTATGAGAGGTTGATGGTGGGGGTGGTGTTGAAACTTTGAGAGGTTGATGGTTTGGTGTTTGACTCATGAAAGGTTGGGGCAGTACGAATCTGTGAGTGGTTGATGGTGGGGGTTGATTCTGTGAGGGGTTGATGGTGGGGGTGGTCTGAATCAGTGAGAGGTTGATGGTGGAGGAGGGAAATCTGTGAGAGGTTGATGGTGGGGGGTTTGAATCAGTGAGAGGTTGATGGTGGAGGAGGGAAATCTGTGAGAGCTTGATGGTGGGGGGTTTGAATCAGTGAGAGGTTGATGGTGGAGGAGGGAAATCTGTGAGAGGTTGATGGTGGGGGGTTTGAATCAGTGAGAGTTTGATGGTGAGGGATTTGAGATGGTGAGAGGTTGATGGTGGGGTGGTTCTGTGAGAGGTTGATGATGGGGGTTTGAGTCTCTGAGAGGTTGATGGTGGGGGGATCTGTGAAAGGTTGATGGTGGGGGTTGAGTCTGTGAGATGTTCATGGTGGGGTTTGAATCTCTGAAAAGCTGATGGTGGGGGGAATCTCTGAGAGATTGATGGTGGGGGGTTTGAATCAGTGAGAGGTTGATGGTGGGGGGTTTGAATCTGTGAGAGGTTGATGGTGGGGGGGTTGAATCTATGTGACGTTGATGTTGGGATAATCTGTGAAAGGTTGATGGGGGGATTCTGTGAGAGGCTGATGATGGGGGTTTGAATCTGTGAGAGGTTGATGGTGGGGGGATCTATGAGAGGTGGGGGTGGTGTTGAAACTGAGAGGTTGATGGTTTGGTGTTTGACTCATGAAAGTTTGTTGGGGCAGTACGAATCTGTGAGTGGTTGGTGGTGGGGGTTGATTCTGTGAGGGGTTGATGGTGGGGGGGGTCTGAATCAGTGAGAGGTTGATGGTGGAGGAGGGAAATCTGTGAGAGGTTGATGGTGGGGGGTTTGAATCAGTGAGAGGTTGATGGTGGGGTGTCTGAATCAGTGAGGGGTTGATGGTGGAGGAGGGAAATCTGTGAGAGGTTGATGGTGGGGTGTTTGAATCAGTGAGAGGTTGATGGTGGGGGGTTTGAATCTGTGAGAGGTTGATGGTGGGGGGTTGAATCTATGTGACGTTGATGTTGGGATAATCTGTGAAAGGTTGATGGGGGGATTCTGTGGGAGGCTGATGATGGGGGTGTTGAAACTGTGAGACATTGATTGTGGGGGGTTTCAATCTGTGAGACGATGGTGGGGGTGGGAATCTGTGATAGTTTGACGGTGGGGCGGTATTAATCAGTGAGAGGTTGATGGTGGGGGGATCTATGAGAGGTTGATGGTGGGGTGTTTGAATCTGTGAGAGGCTGATGATGGGGGTGTTGAATCTGTGAGATATTGATTGTGGGGGGTTTCAATCTGTGAGATGATGGTGGGGGTGGGAATCTGTGATAGTTTGATGGTGGGGCGGTATTAATCAGTGAGAGGCTGATGGTGGAGGCTTTGAATCTGTGAGACATTGATGGTGGGGGGGAACTGTAAGAGGTCAATGGTGAAATGGTGAGGGGGTTTGAACCTGTGAGAGGTTGATAGTGAGGTGTTGAGTCTGTGAGATGTTTATGGTGGGGTTTGAATCTGTGAGAGGTTGATGGTGGGGATTTGAATCTGTGAGAGGTTGATGGTGGGGGTATCTATGAGAGGTTGATGGTAGGGGGTTTGGAATCTGTGAGAGGTTGATGGTGGGGGGATCTATGAGAGGTTGATGGTAGGGGTTTGGAATCTGTGAGAGGGTGATGGTGGGGGGACCTATGAGAGGTTGATGGTAGGGGTTTGGAATCTGTGAGAGGTTGATGGTGGGGGGATCTATGAGAGGTTGATGGTAGGGGTTTGGAATCTGTGAGAGGTTGATGGTAGGGGTTTGGAATCTGTGAGAGGTTGATGGTGGGGGGATCTATGAGAGGTTGAGAGGTTGATGGTGGGGGTGGTGTTGAAACCTTGAGAGGTTGATGGTTTGATGTTTGACTCATGAAAGGTTGTTGGGGCAGTACAAATCTGTGAGTGGTTGATGGTGGGGGGGTCTGAATCGGTGAGAGGTTAATGGTAGGGTCTTTGAATCTGTCGGACATTGATGGTGGGGGCATTGAATGTGTGAGAGGTTGATGGTGGGGGTTTTGAATCTGTCAGGGGTTGATGTTGAGGGCGTGGTTTGAATCCCTGAGAGGTTCATAGTTGGGGGTTGTGTCTGTGAGATGTTTATGGTGGGGTTTGAATCTGAGAGAGGTTGATGGGGGGGTATTAAATCTGTGAGAAGCTGATGGTAGGCAGGGTTTGAATCAGTGAGAGTTTGATGGTGAGGGATTTGAGATGGTGAGAGGTTGATGGTGGGGTGGTTCTGTGAGAGGTTGATGATGGGGGTTTGAGTCTCTGAGAGGTTGATGGTGGGGGGATCTGTGAGAGGTTGATGGTGGGGGTTGAGTCTGTGAGATGTTCATGGTGGGGTTTGAATCTCTGAAAAGTTGATGGTGGGGGGAATCTGTGAGAGATTGATGGTGGGAGGTTTGAATCAGTGAGAGGTTGATGGTGGGGGGTTTGAATCTGTGAGAGGTTGATGGTGGGGGGGTTGAATCTATGTGACGTTGATGTTGGGATAATCTGTGAAAGGTTGATGGGGGGATTCTGTGAGAGGCTGATGATGGGGGTTTGAATCTGTGAGTGGTTGATGGTGGGGGGATCTATGAGAGGTTGATGGTGGGGGTGGTGTTGAAACTTTGAGAGGTTGATGGTTTGGTGTTTGACTCATGAAAGGTTGTTGGGGCAGTACGAATCTGTGAGTGGTTGATGGTGGGGGTTGATTCTGTGAGGGGTTGATAGTGGGGGGTTCTGAATCAGTGAGAGGTTGATGGGGGGATTCTGTGAGAGGCTGATGATGGGTGTTTGAATCTGTGAGAGGTTGATGGTGGGGGGATCTATGAGAGGTTGATGGTGGGGGTGGTGTTGAAACTTTGAGAGGTTGATGGTTTGGTGTTTGACTCATGAAAGGTTGTTGGGGCAGTACGAATCTGTGAGTGGTTGATGGTGGGGGTTGATTCTGTGAGGGGTTGATAGTGGGGGGTTCTGAATCAGTGAGAGGTTGATGGTGGAGGAGGGAAATCTGTGAGAGGTTGATGGTGGGGGGTTTGAATCAGTGAGAGGTTGATGGTGGGGTGTCTGAATCAGTGAGAGGTTGATGGTGTGGGGGTTTGAATCTGTGAGAGGTTGATGGTGGGGGGGTTGAATCTATGTGACGTTGATGTTGGGATAATCTGTGAAAGGTTGATGGGGGGGATTCTGTGAGAGGCTGATGATGGGGGTTTGATTCTGTGAGGGGTTGATGGTGGGGGGGTCTGAATCAGTGAGAGGTTGATGAGGGGATTCTGTGAGAGGCTGATGATGGGGGTTTGAATCTGTGAGAGGTTGATGGTGGGGGGATCTATGAGAGGTTGATGGTGGGGGTGGTGTTGAAACTTTGAGAGGTTGATGGTTTGGTGTTTGACTCATGAAATGTTGTTGGGGCAGTACGAATCTGTGAGTGGTTGATGGTGGGGGTTGATTCTGTGAGGGGTTGATGGTGGGGGTGGTCTGAATCAGTGAGAGGTTGATGGTGAAGGAGGGAAATCTGTGAGAGGTTGATGGTGGGGGGTTTGAATCAGTGAGAGGTTGATGGTGGAGGAGGGAAATCTGTGAGAGGTTGATGGTGGGGGGTTTGAATCAGTGAGAGTTTGATGGTGAGGGATTTGAGATGGTGAGAGGTTGATGGTGGGGGGTCTGAATCAGTGAGAGGTTGATGGTGGAGGAGGGAAATCTGTGAGAGGTTGATGGTGGGGGGTTTGAATCCATGAGAGGTTGATGGTGGAGGAGGGAAATCTGTGAGAAGTTGATGGTGGGGGGTTTGAATCAGTGAGAGTTTGATGGTGAGGGATTTGAGATGGTGAGAGGTTGATGGTGGGGTGGTTCTGTGAGAGGTTGATGATGGGGGTTTGAATCTGTGAGAGGTTGATGGTGGGGGGATCTATGAGAGGTTGATGGTGGGGGTGGTGTTGAAACTTTGAGAGGTTGATGGTTTGGTGTTTGACTCATGAAAGGTTGTTGGGGCAGTACGAATCTGTGAGTGGTTGATGGTGGGGGTTGATTCTGTGAGGGGTTGATGGTGGGGGTGGTCTGAATCAGTGAGAGGTTGATGGTGGAGGAGGGAAATCTGTGAGAGGTTGATGGTGGGGGGTTTGAATCAGTGAGAGGTTGATGGTGGAGGAGGGAAATCTGTGAGAGGTTGATGGTGGGGGGTTTGAATCAGTGAGAGTTTGATGGTGAGGGATTTGAGATGGTGAGAGGTTGATGGTGGGGGGTCTGAATCAGTGAGAGGTTGATGGTGGAGGAGGGAAATCTGTGAGAGGTTGATGGTGGGGGGTTTGAATCCATGAGAGGTTGATGGTGGAGGAGGGAAATCTGTGAGAAGTTGATGGTGGGGGGTTTGAATCAGTGAGAGTTTGATGGTGAGGGATTTGAGATGGTGAGAGGTTGATGGTGGGGTGGTTCTGTGAGAGGTTGATGATGGGGGTTTGAGTCTCTGAGAGGTTGATGGTGGAGGGATCTGTGAGAGGTTGATGGTGGGGGTTGAGTCTGTGAGATGTTCATGGTGGGGTTTGAATCTCTGAAAAGCTGATGGTGGGGGGAATCTCTGAGAGATTGATGGTGGGGGGTTTGAATCAGTGAGAGGTTGATGGTGGGGGGTTTGAATCTGTGAGAGGTTGATGGTGGGGGAGTTGAATCTATGTGACGTTGATGTTGGGATAATCTGTGAAAGGTTGATGGGGGGATTCTGTGAGAGGCTGATGATGGGGGTTTGAATCTGTGAGAGGTTGATGGTGGGGGGATCTATGAGAGGTTGATGGTGGGGGTGGTGTTGAAACTGAGAGGTTGATGGTTTGGTGTTTGACTCATGAAAGGTTGTTGGGGCAGTACGAATCTGTGAGTGGTTGATGGTGGGGGTTGATTCTGTGAGGGGTTGATGGTGGGGGGGTCTGAATCAGTGAGAGGTTGATGGGGGGATTCTGTGAGAGGCTGATGATGGGGGTTTGAATCTGTGAGAGGTTGATGGTGGGGGGATCTATGAGAGGTTGATGGTGGGGGTGGTGTTGAAACTTTGAGAGGTTGATGGTTTGGTGTTTGACTCATGAAAGGTTGTTGGGGCAGTACGAATCTGTGAGTGGTTGATGGTGGGGGTTGATTCTGTGAGGGGTTGATGGTGGGGGGGTCTGAATCAGTGAGAGGTTGATGGTGGAGGAGGGAAATCTGTGAGAGGTTGATGGTGGGGGGTTTGAATCAGTGAGAGGTTGATGGTGGGGTGTCTGAATCAGTGAGGGGTTGATGGTGGAGGAGGGAAATCTGTGAGAGGTTGATGGTGGGGGGTTTGAATCAGTGAGAGGTTGATGGTGGGGGGTTTGAATCTGTGAGAGGTTGATGGTGGGGGGTTTGAATCAGTGAGAGGTTGATGGTGGGGGGTTTGAATCTGTGAGAGGTTGATGGTGGGGGGTTGAATCTATGTGACGTTGATGTTGGGATAATCTGTGAAAGGTTGATGGGGGGATTCTGTGGGAGGCTGATGATGGGGGTGTTGAAACTGTGAGACATTGATTGTGGGGGGTTTCAATCTGTGAGACGATGGTGGGGGTGGGAATCTGTGATAGTTTGACGGTGGGGCGGTATTAATCAGTGAGAGGTTGATGGTGGGGGGATCTATGAGAGGTTGATGGTGGGGTGTTTGAATCTGTGAGAGGCTGATGATGGGGGTGTTGAATCTGTGAGACTGATTGTGGGGGCTTTGAATCTGTGAGACATTGATGGTGGGGGGGAACTGTAAGAGGTCAATGGTGAAATGGTGAGGGGGTTTGAACCTGTGAGAGGTTGATAGTGAGGTGTTGAGTCTGTGAGATGTTTATGGTGGGGTTTGAATCTGTGAGAGGTTGATGGTGGGGATTTGAATCTGTGAGAGGTTGATGGTGGGGGGATCTATGAGAGGTTGATGGTAGGGGTTTGGAATCTGTGAGAGGTTGATGGTGGGGGGATCTATGAGAGGTTGATGGTAGGGGTTTGGAATCTGTGAGAGGTTGATGGTGGGGGGATCTATGAGAGGTTGAGAGGTTGATGGTGGGGGTGGTGTTGAAACCTTGAGAGGTTGATGGTTTGATGTTTGACTCATGAAAGGTTGTTGGGGCAGTACAAATCTGTGAGTGGTTGATGGTGGGGGGGTCTGAATCGGTGAGAGGTTAATGGTAGGGTCTTTGAATCTGTCGGACATTGATGGTGGGGGCATTGAATGTGTGAGAGGTTGATGGTGGGGGTTTTGAATCTGTCAGGGGTTGATGTTGGGGGCGTGGTTTGAATCACTGAGAGGTTCATAGTTGGGGGTTGTGTCTGTGAGATGTTTATGGTGGGGTTTGAATCTGAGAGAGGTTGATGGGGGGGTATTAAATCTGTGAGAAGCTGATGGTAGGCAGGGTTTGAATCAGTGAGAGGTTGATGGTGGGGTGGTTCTGTGAGAGGTTGATGATGGGGGTTTGAGTCTCTGAGAGGTTGATGGTGGGGGGATCTGTGAGAGGTTGATGGTGGGGGTTGAGTCTGTGAGATGTTCATGGTGGGGTTTGAATCTCTGAAAAGTTGATGGTGGGGGGAATCTGTGAGAGATTGATGGTGGGGGGTTTGAATCAGTGAGAGGTTGATGGTGGGGGGTTTGAATCTGTGAGAGGTTGATGGTGGGGGGGGTTGAATCTATGTGACGTTGATGTTGGGATAATCTGTGAAAGGTTGATGGGGGGATTCTGTGAGAGGCTGATGATGGGGGTTTGAATCTGTGAGAGGTTGATGGTGGGGGGATCTATGAGAGGTTGATGGTGGGGGTGGTGTTGAAACTTTGAGAGGTTGATGGTTTGGTGTTTGACTCATGAAAGGTTGTTGGGGCAGTACGAATCTGTGAGTGGTTGATGGTGGGGGTTGATTCTGTGAGGGGTTGATGGTGGGGGGGTCTGAATCAGTGAGAGGTTGATGGTGGAGGAGGGAAATCTGTGAGAGGTTGATGGTGGGGGGTTTGAATCAGTGAGAGGTTGATGGTGGGGTGTCTGAATCAGTGAGGGGTTGATGGTGGAGGAGGGAAATCTGTGAGAGGTTGATGGTGGGGGGTTTGAATCAGTGAGAGGTTGATGGTGGGGGGTTTGAATCTGTGAGAGGTTGATGGTGGGGGGTTTGAATCAGTGAGAGGTTGATGGTGGGGGGTTTGAATCTGTGAGAGGTTGATGGTGGGGGGTTGAATCTATGTGACGTTGATGTTGGGATAATCTGTGAAAGGTTGATGGGGGGATTCTGTGGGAGGCTGATGATGGGGGTGTTGAAACTGTGAGACATTGATTGTGGGGGGTTTCAATCTGTGAGACGATGGTGGGGGTGGGAATCTGTGATAGTTTGACGGTGGGGCGGTATTAATCAGTGAGAGGTTGATGGTGGGGGGATCTATGAGAGGTTGATGGTGGGGTGTTTGAATCTGTGAGAGGCTGATGATGGGGGTGTTGAATCTGTGAGACTGATTGTGGGGGCTTTGAATCTGTGAGACATTGATGGTGGGGGGGAACTGTAAGAGGTCAATGGTGAAATGGTGAGGGGGTTTGAACCTGTGAGAGGTTGATAGTGAGGTGTTGAGTCTGTGAGATGTTTATGGTGGGGTTTGAATCTGTGAGAGGTTGATGGTGGGGATTTGAATCTGTGAGAGGTTGATGGTGGGGGGATCTATGAGAGGTTGATGGTAGGGGTTTGGAATCTGTGAGAGGTTGATGGTGGGGGGATCTATGAGAGGTTGATGGTAGGGGTTTGGAATCTGTGAGAGGTTGATGGTGGGGGGATCTATGAGAGGTTGAGAGGTTGATGGTGGGGGTGGTGTTGAAACCTTGAGAGGTTGATGGTTTGATGTTTGACTCATGAAAGGTTGTTGGGGCAGTACAAATCTGTGAGTGGTTGATGGTGGGGGGGTCTGAATCGGTGAGAGGTTAATGGTAGGGTCTTTGAATCTGTCGGACATTGATGGTGGGGGCATTGAATGTGTGAGAGGTTGATGGTGGGGGTTTTGAATCTGTCAGGGGTTGATGTTGGGGGCGTGGTTTGAATCACTGAGAGGTTCATAGTTGGGGGTTGTGTCTGTGAGATGTTTATGGTGGGGTTTGAATCTGAGAGAGGTTGATGGGGGGGTATTAAATCTGTGAGAAGCTGATGGTAGGCAGGGTTTGAATCAGTGAGAGGTTGATGGTGGGGTGGTTCTGTGAGAGGTTGATGATGGGGGTTTGAGTCTCTGAGAGGTTGATGGTGGGGGGATCTGTGAGAGGTTGATGGTGGGGGTTGAGTCTGTGAGATGTTCATGGTGGGGTTTGAATCTCTGAAAAGTTGATGGTGGGGGGAATCTGTGAGAGATTGATGGTGGGGGGTTTGAATCAGTGAGAGGTTGATGGTGGGGGGTTTGAATCTGTGAGAGGTTGATGGTGGGGGGGGTTGAATCTATGTGACGTTGATGTTGGGATAATCTGTGAAAGGTTGATGGGGGGATTCTGTGAGAGGCTGATGATGGGGGTTTGAATCTGTGAGAGGTTGATGGTGGGGGGATCTATGAGAGGTTGATGGTGGGGGTGGTGTTGAAACTTTGAGAGGTTGATGGTTTGGTGTTTGACTCATGAAAGGTTGTTGGGGCAGTACGAATCTGTGAGTGGTTGATGGTGGGGGTTGATTCTGTGAGGGGTTGATGGTGGGGGGATCTGAATCAGTGAGAGGTTGATGGGGGGATTCTGTGAGCGGCTGATGATGGGTGTTTGAATCTGTGAGAGGTTGATGGTGGGGGGATCTATGAGAGGTTGATGGTGGGGGTGGTGTTGAAACTTTGAGAGGTTGATGGTTTGGTGTTTGACTCATGAAAGGTTGTTGGGGCAGTACGAATCTGTGAGTGGTTGATGGTGGGGGTTGATTCTGTGAGGGGTTGATAGTGGGGGGTTCTGAATCAGTGAGAGGTTGATGGTGGAGGAGGGAAATCTGTGAGAGGTTGATGGTGGGGGGTTTGAATCAGTGAGAGGATGATGGTGGGGTGTCTGAATCAGTGAGAAGTTGATGGTGGGGGGTTGAATCTATGTGACGTTGATGTTGGGATAATCTGTGAAAGGTTGATGGGGGGATTCTGTGAGAGGCTGATGATGGGGGTGTTGAAACTGTGAGACATTGATTGTGGGGGGTTTCAATCTGTGAGACGATGGTGGGGGTGGGAATCAGTGAGAGGTTGATGGTGGGGGGTTTGAATCTGTGAGAGGTTGATGGTGGGGGGTTGAATCTATGTGACATTGATGTTGGGATAATCTGTGAAAGGTTGATGGGGGGATTCTGTGAGAGGCTGATGATGGGGGTGTTGAAACTGTGAGACATTGATTGTGGGTGGTTTCAATCTGTGAGACGATGGTGGGGGTGGGAATCTGTGATAGTTTGATGGTGGGGCGGTATTAATCAGTGAGAGGTTGATGGTGGGGGCTTTGAATCTGTGAGACATTGATGGTGGGGGGGAACTGTAAGAGGTCAATGGTGAAATGGTGAGGGGGTTTGAACCTGTGAGAGGTTGATAGTGAGGTGTTGATTCTGTGAGATGTTTATGGTGGGGTTTGAATCTGTGAGAGGTTGATGGTGGGGGTTTGAATCTGTGAGAGGTTGATGGTGGGGGGATCTATGAGAGGTTGATGGTAGGGGTTTGGAATCTGTGAGAGGTTGATGGTGGGGGGACCTATGAGAGGTTGATGGTAGGGGTTTGGAATCTGTGAGAGGTTGATGGTGGGGGGATCTATGAGAGGTTGATTGTAGGGGTTTGGAATCTGTGAGAGGTTGATGGTAGGGGGATCTATGAGAGGTTGAGAGGTTGATGGTGGGGGTGGTGTTGAAACCTTGAGAGGTTGATGGTTTGATGTTTGACTCATGAAAAGTTGTTGGGGCAGTACGAATCTGTGAGTGGTTGATGGTGGGGGGGTCTGAATCGGTGAGAGGTTAATGTTAGGGTCTTTGAATCTGTCGGACATTGATGGTGGGGGCATTGAATGTGTGAGAGGTTGATGGTGGGGGTTTTGAATCTGTCAGGGGTTGATGTTGGGGGCGTGGTTTGAATCCCTGAGAGGTTCATAGTTGGGGGTTGTGTCTGTGAGATGTTTATGGTGGGGATTTTATCTGAGAGAGGTTGATGGGGGGGTATTAAATCTGTGAGAAGCTGATGGTAGGCGGGGTTTGAATCAGTGAGAGGTTGATGGTGAGGGATTTGAGATGGTGACAGGTTGATGGTGGGGTGGGTACTGTGAGAGGTTGATGATGGGGGTTTGAGTCCGTGAGAGGTTGATGGTGGGGGGATCTGTGAGAGGTTGATGGTGGGGGTTTGAGTCTGTGAGAGGTTGATGGTGGGGGGATCTGTGAGAGGTTGATGGTGAGGGTTGAGTCTGTGAGATGTTCATGGTGGGGTTTGAATCTCTGAAAAGTTGGTGGGGGGGAATCTGTGAGAGATTGATGGTGGGGGGTTTGAATCAGTGAGAGGTTGATGGTGGGGGGTCTGAATCAGTGAGAGGTTGATGGTGGGGGGTCTGAATCAGTGAGAGGTTGATGGTAGAGGAAGGAAATCTGTGAGAGGTTGATGGTGGGAGGTTTGAATCAGTGAGAGTTTGATGGTGGCGGGTTTGAATCTGTGAGAGTTTGATGGTGGGGGATTTGAGATGGTGAGAGGTTGATGGTGGGGGGGTTCTGTGAGTTGATGATGGGGGTTTGAATCTGTGAGAGTTTGATGGTGAGGGATTTGAGATGGTGAGAGGTTGATGGTGGGGTGGTTCTGTGAGAGGTTGATGATGGGGGTTTGAATCTCTGAGAGGTTGATGGTGGGGGGATCTGTGAGAGGTTGATGGTGGGGGTGGTGTTGAAACTTTGAGAGGTTGATGGTTTGGTGTCTGACTCATGAAAGGTTGGGGCAGTACGAATCTGTGAGTGGTTGATGGTGGGGGTTGATTCTGTGAGGGGTTGATGGTGAGGGGGTCTGAATCAGTGAGAGGTTGATGGTGGAGGAGGGAAATCTGTGAGAGGTTGATGGTGGGGGGTTTGAATCAGTGAGAGGTTGATGGTGGAGGAGGGAAATCTGTGAGAGGTTGATGGTGGGGGGTTTGAATCAGTGAGAGTTTGATGGTGAGGGATTTGAGGGTGAGAGGTTGATGGTGGGGGGGGTTCTGTGAGAGGTTGATGATGGGGGTTTGAGTCTCTGAGAGGTTGATGGTGGGGGTTGAGTCTGTGAGATGTTCATGGTGGGGTTTGAATCTCTGAAAAGTTGATGGTGGGGGGAATCTGTGAGAGATTGATGGTGGGGGGTTTGAATCAGTGAGAGGTTGATGGTGGGGGGGTTGAAACTGTGAGAGGTTGATGGTGGGGGGTTGAATCTATGTGACGTTGATGTTGGGATAATCTGTGAAAGGTTGATGGGGGGATTCTGTGAGAGGCTGATGATGGGGGTTTGAATCTGTGAGAGGTTGATGGTGGGGGGATCTATGAGGGGTTGATGGTAGGGGGTTTGAATCTGTGAGAGGTTGATGGTGGGGGGATCTAAGAGATGGTGGGGGTGTTGTTGAAACTTTGAGAGGTTGATGGTTTGGTGTTTGACTCATGAAAGGTTGTTGGGGCAGTACGAATCTGTGAGTGGTTGATGGTGGGGGTTGATTCTGTGAGGGGTTGATGGTGGGGGGGTCTGAATCTGTGAGAGGTTGATGGTGGAGGAGGGAAATCTGTGAGTTGATGGTGGGGGGTTTGAATCAGTGAGAGGTTGATGATGGGGGGATCTATGAGATGGTGGGGGTGTTGTTGAAACTTTGAGAGGTTGATGGTTTGGTGTTTGACTCATGAAAGGTTGTTGGGGCAGTACGAATCTGTGAGTGGTTGATGGTGGGGGTTGATTCTGTGAGGGGTTGATGGTGGGGGGATCTGAATCTGTGAGAGGTTGATGGTGGAGGAGGGAAATCTGTGAGAGGTTGGTGGGGGGTTTGAATCAGTGAGAGGTTGATGGTGGGCGGTTTGAATCAGTGAGAGGTTGATGGTGGGGGGTTTGAATCAGTGAGAGGTTGATGGTGGGGGGTTTGAATCAGTGAGAGGTTGATGGTGGGGGGTTTGAATCAGTGAGAGGTTGATGGTGTGGGGGGAGTTGAATCTATGTGACGTTGATGTTGGGATAATCTGTGAAAGGTTGATGGGGGATTCTGTGAGAGGCTGATGATGGGGGTGTTGAAACTGTGAGACATTGATTGTGGGGGGTTTCAATCTGTGAGACGATGGTGGGGGTGGGAATCTGTGATAGTTTGACGGTGGGGCGGTATTAATCAGTGAGAGGTTGATGGTGGGGGGATCTATGAGAGGTTGATGGTGGGGGTGTTTGAAACTGTGAGATGTTTATGGTGGGGTTTGAATCTGTGAGAGGTTGATGGTGGGGGGATCTATGAGAGGTTGTTGGTGGGGGTGGTGTTGAAACTTTGAGAGGTTGATGGTTTGGTGTTTGACTCATGAAAGGTTGTTGGGGCAGTATGAATCTGTGAGTGGTTGATGGTGGGGGTTGATTTTGTGAGAGGTTGATGGTGGGGGCTTTGAATGTGTCAGGGGTTGATGTTGGGGGGGGTGGTTTGAATCCCTGAGAGGTTCATAGTTGGGGGTTGAGTCTGTGAGATGTTTATGGTGGGGTTTGAATCTGAGAGAGGTTGATGGTGGGGGGGGTTCTGTGAGAGGTTGATGATGGGGGTTTGAGTCTCTGAGAGGTTGATGGTGGGGGTTGAGTCTGTGAGATGTTCATGGTGGGGTTTGAATCTCTGAAAAGTTGATGGTGGGGGGAATCTGTGAGAGATTGATGGTGGGGGGTTTGAATCAGTGAGAGGTTGATGGTGGGGGGGTTGAAACTGTGAGAGGTTGATGGTGGGGGGTTGAATCTATGTGACGTTGATGTTGGGATAATCTGTGAAAGGTTGATGGGGGGATTCTGTGAGAGGCTGATGATGGGGGTTTGAATCTGTGAGAGGTTGATGGTGGGGGGATCTATGAGGGGTTGATGGTAGGGGGTTTGAATCTGTGAGAGGTTGATGGTGGGGGGATCTAAGAGATGGTGGGGGTGTTGTTGAAACTTTGAGAGGTTGATGGTTTGGTGTTTGACTCATGAAAGGTTGTTGGGGCAGTACGAATCTGTGAGTAGTTGATGGTGGGGGTTGATTCTGTGAGGGGTTGATGGTGGGGGGGTCTGAATCTGTGAGAGGTTGATGGTGGAGGAGGGAAATCTGTGAGTTGATGGTGGGGGGTTTGAATCAGTGAGAGGTTGATGATGGGGGGATCTATGAGATGGTGGGGGTGTTGTTGAAACTTTGAGAGGTTGATGGTTTGGTGTTTGACTCATGAAAGGTTGTTGGGGCAGTACGAATCTGTGAGTGGTTGATGGTGGGGGTTGATTCTGTGAGGGGTTGATGGTGGGGGGATCTGAATCTGTGAGAGGTTGATGGTGGAGGAGGGAAATCTGTGAGAGGTTGGTGGGGGGTTTGAATCAGTGAGAGGTTGATGGTGGGCGGTTTGAATCAGTGAGAGGTTGATGGTGGGGGGTTTGAATCAGTGAGAGGTTGATGGTGGGGGGTTTGAATCAGTGAGAGGTTGATGGTGGGGGGTTTGAATCAGTGAGAGGTTGATGGTGTGGGGGGAGTTGAATCTATGTGACGTTGATGTTGGGATAATCTGTGAAAGGTTGATGGGGGATTCTGTGAGAGGCTGATGATGGGGGTGTTGAAACTGTGAGACATTGATTGTGGGGGGTTTCAATCTGTGAGACGATGGTGGGGGTGGGAATCTGTGATAGTTTGACGGTGGGGCGGTATTAATCAGTGAGAGGTTGATGGTGGGGGGATCTATGAGAGGTTGATGGTGGGGGTGTTTGAAACTGTGAGATGTTTATGGTGGGGTTTGAATCTGTGAGAGGTTGATGGTGGGGGGATCTATGAGAGGTTGTTGGTGGGGGTGGTGTTGAAACTTTGAGAGGTTGATGGTTTGGTGTTTGACTCATGAAAGGTTGTTGGGGCAGTATGAATCTGTGAGTGGTTGATGGTGGGGGTTGATTTTGTGAGAGGTTGATGGTGGGGGCTTTGAATGTGTCAGGGGTTGATGTTGGGGGGGGTGGTTTGAATCCCTGAGAGGTTCATAGTTGGGGGTTGAGTCTGTGAGATGTTTATGGTGGGGTTTGAATCTGAGAGAGGTTGATGGGGGGGGGGTATTAAATCTGTGAGAAGCTGATGGTAGGCGGGGTTTGAATCAGTGAGAGGTTGATGTTGAGGGGTTAATGGTGGGGGTTTGAGTCTGAGAGAGGTTGATGGTGGGGTATTAAATCTGAGAAGCTGATGGTAGGGGATTTGAATCAGTGAGAGTTTGATGGTGAGGGATTTGAGATCGTGAGAGGTTGATGGTGGGGGTTTGAGTCTGTGAGAGGTTGATGGTGGGGGGATCTGTGAGAGGTTGATGATGGGGGTTTGAGTCTCTGAGAGGTTGATGGTGGGGGGATCTGTGAGAGGTTGATGGTGGGGGTTGAGTCTGTGAGATGTTCATGGTGGGGGTTGAGTCTGTGAGATGTTCATGGTGGGGTTTGAATCTCTGAAAAGTTGATGGTGGGGGGAATCTGTGAGAGATTGATGGTGGGGGGTTTGAATCAGTGAGAGGTTGATGGTGGGGTGGATTCTGTGAGAATTTGATGGGGGGGGTTTGAATCTGTGATAGATTGATGATGGGGGTTTGAGTCTGTGAGGGGTTGATGGTGGGGTAATCTGAAAGTTTGATGGTGGGGGGAATCTGTGAGAGGTTGATGGTGGGGGATTCTGTGAGAGGTTGATGGTGGGAGGGTTTGAATCTGTGAGAGGTTGATGGTGGGGGGATCATCGATAGTAGGGGTGGGTTTGAATCTGTGAGATGTTGTTGTTGGGTAATCTGTGAAAGGTTGATGGGGGATCCTGTGAGAGGCTGATGGTTGAATATGTGATAGTTTGATGGTGGGGGTTGTTTGAATCTGTGAGAGGTTGATGGTGGGGAGGTTTGAATCCAAAAGAGGTTGATGGTAGGGTCTTTGAATTTGTCAGACGTTGATGATGGGGGCTTTGAATCTGTGAGAGGTTGACGGTGGGAGGATTTGAATCTGTGAGAGGTTGATGGTGGGGTGAATCTGAAAGGTTGATAGTGGGGGGTTTGAATCTGTGAGAGATTGATGGTGGAGGGTTTGAATCTGTGAGAGGTTGACGGTGGGGGGTTTGAATCTGTGAGAGATTGATGGTGGGGGAATCTGAGAGGTTGATGGTGGGGGGATTCTGTGAGAGGTTGATGGTGGAATTTGAATCTGTGGAAGTTTGAAGGGGGGATTTGAATCTGTGAGAGATTGATGGTGGGGGTGTTTGAATAAGTGAGGGGTTGATGGTGGGGTTTGAATCTGTGGAAGGTTGAAGGGGGGATTTGAATCTGAGATGTTTATGGTAGGGTTTGATTCTGTAAGAGGTTGATGGGGGGATTTGAATCTGTGAGAGGTTGATGGGGGGGATTTGAATCTGTGAGATGTTTATGGTAGGGTTTGAATCTGTGAGAGGTTGATGGGGGGATTTGAATCTGTGAGAGGTTGATGGTGGGGGTGTTTGAATAAGTGAGGGGTTGATGGTGGGGTTTGAATCTGTGGAAGGTTGAAGGGGGGATTTGAATCTGTGAGAGGTTGATGGTAGGGTTTGAATCTGTGAGAGGTTGATGGTGGGATTTGAATCTGTGGAAGTTTGAAGGGGGGATTTGAATCTGTGAGATGTTTATGGTGGGGGGATTCTGTGAGAGGTTGATGGGGGGATTTGAATCTGTGAGAGGTTGATGGTGGGGTGGTTTGATTCTGTAAGAGGTTGATGGGAGGGTTTGAATCTGAGAGGGTGATGATGGGGGGGGGGGAATCTGTGTGAGTTTGACAGTGGGGGTGGATTCTCTGAGAGTTATGTTGTGGGGCAGTGCAAGTCCCAGGACAGATCCTCTGAAATCATGACATGAAGGAATGGAAGTTGCTGACCGTCGCAGTCTCTGATTTCCCCCTCTATCTCATGGTCCTCTTGTTTCCTTCTCCTGAAGTGAATAATCAGCTTCCTGATCTTACTGACCGTGAGTGCGAGGTTGTTGTGACACCAAGCAGCCCGATGATCCACTTTTCTCCTATATGCTGATTCATGACCACCCCACTATTCTCTGCATGCTTGCTCTCATTTATATTGGGTAGCAGAGTGGACATCTCCCACCCCCCCATCCTCATCACATTCTACAGGGGTTGTATTGAGAGCATCCTGAGCAGCTGCATCACTGCCTGGTTCGGAAATTGCACCATCTTGGATCGCGAGACCCTGCAGTGGATAGTGAGGTCAGCTGAGAAGATCATCGGGGTCTCTCTTCCCGCCATCACGGACATTTACACTACACGCTGCATCTGCAAAGGAAACAGCATTATGAAGGACCCCATGCACCCCTCATACAAACTCTTCTCACTCCTGCTGTCTGGGAAAAGGCTCCGAAGCATTCGGGCTCTCACGACCAGACTATGTAACAGTCTCTTCCCCCAAGCTATCAGACTCCTCAATACCCAGAGCATGGACTGACACCTTGCCCTATTGTCCTGTTCATTATTTATTGTAATGCCTGCACTGTTTTTGTGCACTTTATGCAGTCCTGGGTAGGTCTGTAGTCTAGTGTTTTTTTCCCTCTGTTTTTTTTTGTTTACGTAGTTCAGTCTAGTTTTTGTACTGTGTCATGTAACACCATGGTCCTGAAAAACATTCTCATTTTTACTATGCACTGTACCAGCAGTTATGGTCGAAGAGACAATAAAAGTGACTGGACTTGACATCTGTCTCCGCCAAATGAGGTGTAAGGTGCTCCTTCCCTCTACTAGCCTGTAGGTCAGCCTTGGACAAGGTTTAACCCAAACTACCCCATCTGGCACCAACCAACATTCCACAGCCAAAGTCACCTTAATGACATTTCTTCCCCATTCTGATGTTCGTTCTGAACAACAACTGAACCTTTTGACCACATCTGCATGCTTTTATGATTGGTAGATAGATATTAGCATTAATGAGGTTGTTACGTACCTGTGGGTATCTTGTACTTGTCACGTTACAGTGGTGTTGAAGCTATACTGGACTTAAGGTAGTGGTCTTGTGATGGTGGAGTGACGTCATTTTCCCACCAGTAGAGGTCATGTGACAGTTTTTTTTCACAGGGTACAAAAGGAGGACCCCTCCTTGTGAGGAGGGGCAGTTTGTGGCTGAATTTGCCATTTTGACTCCATGCCACTGCGTGGTCCAATATTATGACGCAGTTTGGTTGAAAGGTGGAGTTTTATTTAATGCCTAAAGTTTAAAAGGTCATTGCCGGCAGTTTCTTTATAATACTGCCAGTTAAAAATCGGTGGAGAGTGAAGATCAGAGTTCAGGAGTTAAAAGATTGAGGAAATTCGATTTTGACGGTGAAATAGGTTTGACCTTGTTTGATCCTCATTTGGAAGGAATTTGTTGGCTGTGCTCGTGGTAACCCCTGCGAATAATAGCAGAAAGGGTTGGGTGCACAGTTTCGTCAAGGAAAGGTCAGTGCCTTTAAGCCGTTTCATTTTCATCTTCGTAAATTCTCCCGGACAAGTATAGTTCGACTGGGAACCTCAACAACATGACGTGAAAGAGAATTTAAATCGTCTAAAAAGTCTCTCCTTTAATGGACTGCAAGCATTTTGAACTTTTGCAGTAATACTTTGAAGAACTGTTTTTGCAACATCGCTTTAAGAACTGTTTAAGCTGCCGCACAGCAGCTGATTTCCGGTTACATTAGTCGTTTGTTTACTTTTGGGGGTTTGTTTTTCAGTGTTTAATAAATGTTTTATTTGTTATAAAAAAACCCTGCCTCACTTATATATTTATTGTTGCTGAATCTGTAACATAAATGTACAGGTGTACTTAATAAAGTGGCCAATGAGTGTGTGTCGGTGATTCTGAATTCTGTATGGAGAGTAAGGAGCATTAATAAATTTGGGGTCCTGATGATCAGCATCGACTCAGTGGGCTGCACGGCCAGTTTATGGACTGCATGTCCCTATGATGACGTCCCCACAAACAATCAGCCCAGCAGAAGCTGCAGAAAGTGAGAGGAATTGTCAGAGCAGCTGTTGAGGTTATAAAAAAGTTCCTCCAAGTGGAGGAGGGCTAGTGGAGGAGAACTGGTTGAGTATTGGTTTAAAAAGGGTACAGGGGGCATCAAGGCCTTACTGACTGGGAGGTGGGCTGGGGAGGGGGCTTCTGGAGCCTTGTATAGAGAGGTTCTAGAGGGGAACTTAATTCTGAGGTACATAAGCTCTTCATACCGTATTGGGTGATGAAATTCTCAAAGCGAAATGGCTTTGGAGTCTGGAACATTGCTGGTATTTAAAAAAGAAGTAAATATTTTTTAAGAGATCAGGAAATTGAGCCCCAGTACCGAAGAGAAGGTGAGGTCCACACTAGGTTATATTGAATCAGGCAGGATAGGCTAGAGGGATCAAGTGGTCTATCCACCTCCCACTCTCCTGAGCCCTAATATTGTTAAACAACTTCACTGTAAATGTTGGTTTGGTCATTGTTGTTTGTGAGTAAATTTCCTCCTGTATTTCCTCCAGTAACATAGTTCAGAAAGGCTTCACTGTCTGCAAAGCACTTTGGAAGACATACAGTACGTGCACCTTTGGGCCCCACCGGACATTCAGTTCTCACCTGCCACATGACAGCGGCCCCAGTACACCGCTTCGACAGGCAAGCTAAACCAGGTGTCCAGCAGACTCCATACCCAGTGAAACAGAGACTCGCGTGCCCTAGCACGTGAAGCCAGCTCCAGCAGTCTGGGTGGATGAGATCAACAGTAAAATCCAACAGCTGAGAGGGCGGTTTGCAAAGTCTTTTGGAGAGCAAAGGCAGAGAGATCATGGTTATCCAGCTCAACCAAGAAAGACCCCGGTTTGAGACAACTACTCGTACTACTGGCCCCGGACCTCCGAGGTCAACAGAGTGGAACGGTCCCAGTGCAATGGCTTTTCCACTTTGAAAGCTCTCCCGCCAGGTTTCTTTGTCATCATCGGATACGATGGACAACCATCGTGCTGCTGCGCTCTTTAGGATGACTGTAAATGAACAAAATCAGTGCCTTCATACAGCATTTTTGAAGATTGCATCCTCCAAATCTTCATTTTCATTGTAACATTCAAGATGACTGTCGATACCATTAAATTCTTCATCGTTCCTAACTTGTTGAAGTAGTGAAATCATTTCATTTTCACTCCTGGCCATTCCTGGCATCTCCAAACTGAAATACTTGAAATAACTGTGAGCAAAACAATTCTAAATTGTGCTACTGCTTATTTCTCACCAAATACCAGAGGCACAACTCACCGCTTTTTGAACACAAATACATGTGACTGATGCTATTTAAAAGCTGTTTGCCCTAAGTATGGTGCAGTGTCTAACGGCCACACAGGTTCACGTGATTGATGCTAATTAGAAATTGCTTGGGTCTTCTGCCCCAATTAAGCAGCATAGTGTCCCAAGTAAAAAAAGGGAATCCTGGCTATTTTCTTGGTTTTGTCCTTGAAGAGTTGTCCCAAGTAAGCAAGTAAGCAAGCGTCCTGATTAACTGATGGGACAATGAACACTGTATAGTGTAATGCCACTCTCTGTACGTAAGGAATTTGCATGCTCTCTCCATGACCACATGGGCTTCCTCTGGGTGCTCTGGTTTTCTCCCAATTTCCAAAGTTTAGTTAGTAAGTTGGGGTTGAAAGTATGGCTATACTTGTGGGCTGCCCCCAACACCTTGAACTATGTTGGTCGTAGACGCAAAGGACGCATTTAACTGTAAGTTTCAATGTTTCGATGAATATGACAAATAAAGATAATCTTATCTGCAGTGGAGACTTCAGTAAGGTGTAAACATGAATGATCACCATGGCTTCAAATAACTTTCTTACAAAAGATACTATCTTGAGAAATGTAATTGGGAAAAAAAATGATAGAAATGTTTGTGATCCAGGTCAGATAAGGAAGACAGCAGTTCCCTTTCTGCAGTTTGTAAACAGGTCAAGTGCATTTGAAAGACTAGTTATAATTAACAGGCCTAGATCATTGAATACAGAATCATTCTGTGAAAGATGAGCAGAACACAATTTGAAACAATCCTTACAAAGAGCGGAGAATATGGGGATTTCCAAAGAACCTCAGAATTTGAGATGCTGCCTTACCTCACTATATGGGAGTGTTACATAGTCAAGAGTCTTATATATATTAAAAAGGTTAAACTAAATACATAGTGCAAAAAGAGAAAAATAGTAGTGAGGAAGTGTTCATGGATTTAGTGTCCATTCAGAAATCTGAAGGCAGAGGGGAAGAAGCTGTTCCTGAATCGTTTAGTGTCTGTCTTCAGTCTCTTGTACTGAGAAGAGGGTTGATGGGGCCCTTAATGATAGATGTGGACTTTTTGAGGCATTGCTCCTTGAAGAGGTCCTGGATGCTGAAAGGAGAGTGCCCATGATGGAATGTCTCCATCAAATGCCTGTGGTGCTTCCTCCATTACCATGGTTACTACACTCCATAGGGCAACTCCGGCTGCAAAGTACTTTGTAAAGCTGTAAAAGGTGCTGTATTTAACGTAATTTCTTTTGTTTCATTAAATATATAAACATATAGGGTATCTAATCACAAGCAAGAGAAAGTCTGCAGATGCTGGAAATCTGAGCAACACACACAAAACACTGGAGGAACTCAGCAGGCCAGGCAGCATCTATGGAAAAGAGTACAGTCGACGTTCCGGGCCGAAACCCTTCAGCAGGACCCTCAGCCCAAAACGTCGACTGTACTTTTTTCCATGGATGGTGCCTGGCCTGCTGAGTTCCTCCAGTGTTTTGCGTGTGTTGATATATGACATCTATCTCCTTTTGTGTTATGAAGCCCTGCACTGGTGTAACCACAGATCCCACAATACTTATTTAATGTGTCGAATTCTATTAACCTGTAACTGAACCCCATCATGGTGTTCAAATTAAAGTCCTCTCATGCACTCTTACACCAGCAAAAACCCTGCACCTATTGTGAAGGTCAGGCCTCAATATTTCCATGAGTGGAGGAAATGTTCCACTGGTTCATGTGACAAATTATTTTCACACACACACCCACACACACTGACCTGTTTCATTTAAGTGGGTCAGCATCTCCACTATCCTGCCTCACAGGAACACACTAAAGCAGTCAAGTTAATCTCATCTGGTCGTGGAGAGAATGTTTTAAACCTCGCTGATGTTTAAAGAAAAATCAAATTGCACTTTGGAAGGAAAAACCAAGGTAGAACATACAGGGTAAATGGTAGGGCACTGAAGAGTGCAGTAGAACAGAGGGATCTGGGAATACAGATACAAAATTCCCTAAAAGTGGCGTCACAGGTAGATAGGGTAGTAAAGAGAGCTTTTGGTACATTGGCCTTTATAAATCAAAGTATTGAGTATAAGAGTTGGAATGTTATGGTGAGATTGTATAAGGCATTGGTGAGGCCGAATTTGGAGTACTGTGTGCAGTTTTGGTCACCTAATTACAGGAAGGATATTAATAAGATTGAAAGAGTGCAGAGCAGATTTACAAGGATGCTGCCGGGACTCGAGAAACTGAGTGACAGAGAAAGGTTGAATAGGTTAGGACCTTATTCCCTGGAGTGTAGAAGAATGAGGGGAGATTGGATAGAGTTGTATAAAATTATGATGGGTATAGATAGAGTGAATGCAAGCAGGCTTTTTCCACTGAGGCTTGGGGAGAGAAAAAAAACCAGAGGACATGGGTTAAGGGTGAAGGGAGAAAAGTTTAAAGGGAACATTAGTGGGGGCTTCTTCACACAGAGAGTGGTGGGAGTGTGGAATGAGCTGCCAGATGAAGTGGTAAATGCGGGCTCACTATTAACATTTAAGAAAAACTTGGACAGGTACATGGATGAGAAGTGTATGGAGGGATATGGTCCAGGTGCAGGTCGGTGGGACTAGGCAGAAAAATGGTTTATCACAGTCAAGATGGGCCAAAAGGCCTGTTTCTGAGCTGTAATGTTCTATGGTTCTATGGTTCTAAATTCAGTGATTTACTTTGCTTATGTACATTGACTTACTAATGTTATTTTTAAATGCAGCCATGGTTGTACTGGGAGAAACTGGGTGGCCATTTTGTGCATGGTAAGATACCACAACATTCAATGTACAGTAATTGAGGGTGATTTTGGCCTGAAACCTGAGGGAAATTCCAAAAATGTTCATACAAAATAACACAAGATGCATTACAAAGAGATCAGGCTGAACTCTTGATTCAACACCCCCACCCCCCACACAAACGATACCAATTCTGAGACCCTTTCTACCTGAGGTGATGGTATATATAACAGACACTCAGCTGAGATTTTTACATAGAAAACATAAAACATTGAATGTTACAGCACAATACGGGCCCTTTGGCCCACAATGTTGTGTTGACCTTTTGAACCTACTCCAAGACCAATCCAACTCTCCCCTGCCACATAACCCTCCATTTTTCTATCATCTATGTGTCTGTCTAAGAGTTTCCAAAATATCCCTGTGTACAAGCCAGTACCACCACACTAGCAGGGCATTCAAAAGCCCCCCCACTCTCTGTGTAAAAAAATCTTACCCCTGTCATACCCCCTCCCTATACTTTCCTTCAATCATCTTAAAATTATGCCCTCTCGTATTAGCTCTGGAGCGAGAGATGAGCCTTCTCAACTCCAAGAGCTCGATGGACTGAGAGGTAACCTGCTGGTCATGCTCCAACCAACCAGCCTGAAAGAAAAGCGAAGCTGCAGGCTGGCTGAAAAGCAGGGATTCCCAATCGATAATCAGAAGTGAGGGTGTAGTCATTTTAATGTAACTATCTGACTCGCAAGTGGAATGACCAGTTCACTGAGAGCACAGAGGAGATTCCTGTGACTGTCGCACGCTCCATTACCTGCTTCAGGAGGTAAATACCTGATCGTTGTGCTGTAGTACTGCCACGCAGCCTGCACACTGACTCAATCAAACCAGATGATCTTTTGCAGAGTCGGGAATATTTTAGCATTTTTTCAGATTGCAACTTTGCCCCAGACTTCAGATAGCTGTCTGTTTAATAGCCCCCTGCCTTTGTGTGAGTAAAGCTGGGGAAGAGATCCAGTGTGAGGTTGCAGGAGGATCCGTTCCTCTCCACCCTGAGCCCATGAAAATATTTCTCTGTCCCTTATTGTTATGGTATGGCTGCTATTTAACGACACAAGTGCTTTGTCAGGGAGGAGGCTCACTCCTCCACAACGCCACATTCATTCCGATTTGTTTATCACCCGTACTTCAAAACGTGAGAGAAATGTGTTGTTTGCATTAACCGGCCAATTTAAACGCCAGAGCCTCATTCCTACACCCAGTAACCTCTGATAATAGACTCACACAGAAACAGGCCCTTCGGCCCATATTACCCATGCTGACCAAGTTGCCTAACTGAGCTGGTTCCATTTGCCTGCGACTGGCCCAAATCCTCCTGACACTTTCCTATCTGCATAACTGTCTTTTATATATCGTTAACGTATCCTCTTCCCTTGGCAGCTCATTCCAATTGCCCGTCGCCCTCTGTGTAGTGGAAAAGAGTTGCCCCTCAGGTCCTCTCAACTTAAACCTGTGCCCTCTAGTTTTGGGCTCCCTGCCCTGGGGAAAAGACTCTGGTCATCAAAAGTTTGAAGTTCAAGTTATTACCAAAATATGTAAACCACAAGAGATGCATCTTCTTCCAGGCAAAGGAACACAAAGGAGTCCATGGAAAAGGACACACACAATGAGAGTGACACATCTGACGCGCAACGCAGAACAAATGGTGCAAATAGTTAAACACATAATATATAGACCATGAACTACAGAGTGGCTGAACGTGAGTCCATTCAGCGCCGAGGCGAGTGAGGGCTAATCCGGCAGTCCCGCGTCAGCAGGACAACTACCACACCCGAACCTGGCGGCATAGGACCCAAGATGGTAGAAGCAAGAAGAGGGGAAGATGGATCAAACGCAGGCAGGTGGCACTGAACATCAGTTTGTTTCTCTATGCCACCCTGGATTTTGAAAACCTCTCCAAGGTCAACCCTCAGTCTTCTGAGAAAAGATCACAGCCTATCCCCCCTCTCCCTATAACCCAAACCCCCCTCAATCCCAGTAACAACTTTATAAATCCTTCAAGTTTTAAACATTTTGTTGTAATAGAGATACTTAATGCATTCCAGTTCATCTCGCCTCTCAAAGTCAATAGACAATAGGTGCAGAAGTAGACCATTCGGCCCTTCGAGCCTGCACCGCCATTTTGAGATCATGGCTGATCATCTACTATCTATACTCGGTTCCTGCCTTGTCCCCATATCCCTTGATTCCCCTATCCATAAGATACTTATCTAGCTCCTTCTTGAAAGCAACCAGAGAATTGGCCTCCACTGCCTTCCGAGGGAGTGCATTCCAGACCCCCACAACTCTCTGGGAGAAGAAGTTTTTCCTCAACTCTGTTTTAAATAACTGACCTCTTATTCTCAAACCATGCCCTCTGGTACTGGACTCTCCCAGCATCTGGAACATATTTCCTGCCTCTATCTTGTCCAATCCCTTAATAATCTTATATGTTGCAATCAGATCCCCTCTCAATCTCAAGTCCAGCGTGTACAAGCCCAGTCTCTCTAACCTCTCTACGTAAGACAGTCCGGACATCCCAGGAATTAACCTCGTGAATCTACGCTGCACTTCCTCTCCAGCCAGGATGCCCTTCCTTAACCCTGGAGACCAAAACTGTACACAATACTCCAGGTGTGGTCTCACCAGGGCCCTGTACAAATGCAAGAGGATTTCCTTGCTCTTGTACTCAATTCCCTTTGTAATAAAGGCCAACATTCCATTAGCCTCCTTCACTGCCTGCTGCACTTGCTCATTCACCTTCAGTGACTGATGAACAAGGACTCCTAGACCTCTTTGTAATTCTCCCTTACCTAACTCTACACCGTTCAGATAATGTCACCTTTTTTTTAAATTTCCTTTTCTATTTTTTCAGTCTCTTTCTCAGTCTTTAAATCATATCTAGAAGGGCTCTGTGTCAGAAAAGCCAAACCCCTTGTGCTGTTATCGGCTCTGGCCTCTGGTATCATACAGTTCAGTGAGTTCAAGGAGAGAGTAACATGAGGAGAAATTGCAAACACTGCAAACTCTCAGCAGGTCAGGTGGCATTCATAGATCTTTCACCTCAATGCCCTTTCAGCAAAACAGCTTTGGAGGTCTCAGTCCTGAAGCATTCAGACTCTGAAATCAGAACCAGGTTTCATATCACTGACATATGTCATGAAATTTGTTGTTCAGGTTCAAGAAATGCACCTCTCCTGCAAATTCTGGCCTGATTTTCTTCCACAGTGAGGAGTGTCAATGGAAAAAGTGTTGAAGGATAGATACCTAGACACAAACAAAATCACTGAAAAGACTTGTGGGTCAAGGTCTACACTGAGGACTGGGTTCAGACACAGATCAAAGTTTGATTTTGCATAATCACCATAGTAAGAAAATGCTAAGAATAAACCACTGGGAATTTTGCAGATCCTGTCTACTTTGTAGGCTGTGGTCTTCAGTGATAAAGCAGACTGTAATGCTTTTCTCTATTCATCCCAAACTGAAGGGTTTTCAGTATTTACCTTATTTCTTTATCACATCAAAAGGATAAAACTTAAACCTGTCTAATCTGTGCTGAGAGCAAGTCCACTCCCTGGGCAATCCCACTCCCCAAGCAATCCCATTCCCCAAGCAGTCCCATCTCCAAGAAATCCCACTCACAGAGCAATCCGATTCCCCAAGCAGTCCCACCTCCAGGAAGTCCCGTTCTCCGAGCAATCTCACTCACCAAGCAGTCTTACTCCCCAAGCTATCCCACCCTGACCAATCGAGCATCTATCACCCACCACTTCCAATACACACAATGACATACCCAAAGACAACTGCATTAATTTCTGATGAAGGGTCACGGTGCTTCTTTCTCCATTGAAGCTGGATGTCATACGGAGCATTTTTAGCATCCTCTATGTTTACAACAATACTTATGAATAAGGTATATTGGAAGTTCAGAACAGACAGAACAACCAGAAACAAAAATTGTGTCTAATTGTCCAATAATACTGTACTGTGCAAATATCTTTGGCACATACAGTGTATACCCCTGGGGTGCCCACCTTTCCCTGGTCTTCCTTAAAACCATTCCTCAACCAGAAGGTTTTTGATTTACAATACTGAAGTTCCACAGTTCACATGAAGCTTTATATAGAGTAAAATAGTACAGAAACAAACCCTTCACCCAACTGGCCCATGCCAATCCGATCTAGTCCCATTTGCCCAAGTCCCACTAAACCAAGGGTTTCCAACCTTTTTCATGCCATGGATCCTCACCATTAACTGTGGATCCAAGGTTGGGAACTGCTAGTCTAAACCTCTCCCACTCAAGTACCTTTTTCTAAGTTCATAGGTCAATGCACCCAGGGTGTAAATGCTATGAATTTGTGTTTTTTTTTGCAGCAGTGATAACTCAATAAGTTATAAACATGACAAACATAAATTGTTCGCTGAGTCGTTGTCATCTCATGGCAACCCCTGAATAGTGCAGTTGTCCACAGGGCTTTCCAGGTTCCAGTCCACGTGCTGCCCAGGTTGGGACCCAGCTGGACTGAGACTCAGGACCAGCTGCCTCGAAGTCCAGTGCTGAGACCAATATACCACCGGCCGGCCCGAACACTTAAATTAACATGTTTGTTTGTGCAGTTAATATAATTCTTTGAAAAGTTATTGTAGCTGCCTCAACCACTTCCATGAGCAACACATTCCATATTCGACTGACTAAAAAGGTTTCAGCTGCCACGTTGGAATTTGAACCTGAATTTCTGGACTTGCCTCTGGACTGCCATAAATAACTATGTGCTATAAAATCTCATAAATGCCTTGTTACAGCAGCACTTAACATGAATCAATTCCCGACTGACTGAGTTAAAGAAAATGTAAATCGGACACAGAAGGTCACAGAGAAATATAGCATGGATAACAGGCCGAGCCAACCACTGCAGCCGTTCAGCTAGTTCCAATTTCCTGTGTTCACCCCATATCACTCAAAGACCTCTCCCTCCATGTACCTATCCAAGGGCTTCTTAAATGATACAATTGTACCTGCCTTGACCACTTCTGGCAACTTATTCCATATACTCACTCCCCTCTCCCTCGTGTGGAGAAGTTGCCCCTCAGACCCCTTTTATACCTTGCCTTTCTCAACCTAAACCGAGTTCTGGACTCCGCTATCCTGGGGAAAAGATATTGAAATCTGCCTTATCCATGGCTGTCATAACTTTAAACATTTCTCTGAGGTTACCTCTCGTTATAATACATATGGTAGTGTAGTGGCGAGAGTAATGTACAGTGACTGGGATTCAATTCCTGCCGATCAGGGTTCGCTGTAAGGAGTTTGTATGTTCTCCCTGTGACCATGTGACTGTCCTCCAGCTGCTCTGGTTTCCTCCCACAGTCCAAAGACAAATGAATTAGAAAGGTTTAGTAAGTTACAGGCACGCTACGTTGCCAACAGAATAATGGCAACACTTGGGTCTGGCCCCAGCACATCTTCAGACTGTGTTGGTCATTGATGTAAATGAAGCATCTCAATGTTTCAATGTACAAGTGAAAATATAATAAAGCTAATCTAAAATAATCTAATCCTTCATTCAAGGAATAAAGACCCAGTGTGTCACCTTCTACCTATAGAGACCTGGCCTGGTCACCCTCTCCCTATAGAGACCAGGCCTGGTCAACCCCTCCCTATAGAAACCCGGCCTAGTCACCCTCTCCCTAGAGAGACCAGGCCTGGTCAACCTCTCCCTATAGAGACCCGGCCTGGTCAACCTCTCCCTATAGAGACCCAGCCTGGTCAACGTCTCCCTATAGAAAAGCAGCCTGGTCAACCTCTCCCTATAGAGACCCAGCCTGGTCAACCCCTCCCTATAGAGACCCGGCCTGGTCAACCTCTCCCTATAGAAAAGCAGCCTGGTCAGCATCTTCTTATAGAGACCCAGCCTAGTCACCTTCTCCCTATAGATACCGGGCCTCGTCAGCATCTTCTTATAGAGACCCAGCCTGGTCAACCTCTCCCTATAGAGACACAGCCTGGTCGCCCTCTCCCCACAGAGACACAGCCTGGTCGCCTTCCCCCTATAGATACCAGGCCTGGTCAGCATCTTCTTATCGAGACCCAGCCTGGACACCCTCTCCCTACAGAGACCCAGCCTGGTCAACCTCTCCCCATAGAGACCCGGCCTGGTCAACCTCTCCCTTCAGAGACCCGGCCTGGTCAACCTCTCCCTATAGAGACCCGGCCTGGTCAACCTCTCCCTATAGAAACTCAGCCTGGTCGACCTCTCCCTATAGAGACACAGCCTGGTCACCCTCTCCCCACAGAGACACAGCCTGGTCACCTTCTCCCTATAGATACTGGGCCTGGTCAGCATCTTCTTATAGAGACACAGCCTGGACACCCTCTCCCTATAGAGACCCAGCCTGGTCAACCTCTCTCGAAAGAGACCCGGCCTGGTCAACCTCTTCCTACAAAGACTCAGCCTGGTCAACCCCTCCCTATAGAGACCTGGCCTGGTCAACCTCTCCCTATAGAGACCCGGCCTGGTCAACCTTCTATAGAGACCCAGCCTGGTCAACGTCTCCCTATAGAGTCCCAGCCTGGTCAAACCTCTCCCTATAGAGACACAGCCTGGTCAAACCTCTCCCTATAGAGACACAGCCTGGTCAACCACTTCCTACAAAGACCCAGCCTGGTCAACCACTCCCTACAGAGACCCAGCCTGGTCAACCCCTCCCTATAGAGACCCGGTCTGGTCAAACTCTCCCTACAGAGACCCAGCCTGGTCAAACCTCTCCCTATAGAGACACAGCCTGGTCAACCTCTCCCTACTGAGACCCAGCCTGGTCAACCTCTCCCTATAGAGACCCAGCCTGGTCAACCTTCTTCTATAGAGACCCAGCCTGTTCAACCTCTCCCTATAGAGACCCAGCCTGGTCAACCTCTCCCTATGGAAACCCAGCCTGGTCACCCTCTCCCTATAGAGACCCAACTTGGTCAACCTCTCCCTATAGAGACCCAGCCTGGTCAACGTCTCCCTATAGAGACCCAGCCTGGTCAACCTCTCCCTACTGAGACCCAGCCTGGTCAACCTCTCCCTATAGAGACCCAGCCTGGTCAACCTCTCCCTATAGAGACCTAGCCTGGTCAACGTCTCCCTATAGAGACCCAGCCTGGTCAACCACTCCCTATGGAAACCCAGCCTGGTCACCCTCTCCCTATAGAGACCCAAATTGGTCAACCTCTCCCTATAGAGACCCAGCCTGGTCAACGTCTCCCTATAGAAAAGCAGCCTGGTCAAGCTCTCCCTACAGAGACCCAGCCTGGTCAACCCCTCCCTATAGAGACCCAGCCTGGTCAACCTCTCCCTATAGAAAAGCAGCCTGGTCAGCATCTTCTTATAGAGACCCAGTCTAGTCACCTTCTCCCTATAGATACCGAGCCTGGTCAGCATCTTCTTATAGAGACCCAGTCTGGTCAACCTCTCCCTATAGAGACACAGCCTGGTCACCCTCTCCCCACAGAGACACAGCCTGGTCACCTTCTCCCTATAGATACCGGGCCTGGTCAGCATTTTCTTATAGAGACCCAGCCTGGACACCCTCTCCCTACAGAGACCCAGCCTGGTCAACCTCTCCCCATAGAGACCCAGCCTGGTCAACCTCTCCCCATAGAGAACCAGCCTGGTCAACCTCTCCCTATAGAGACCCAGCCTCTCCCTACAGAGACCCAGCCTGGTCAACCTCTCCCTATAGGGACCCAGTTTGGTCACCCTCTCCCTACAGAGACCCAGCCTGGTCAACCTCTCCCTATAGAGACCCGGCCTGGTCAACCTCTCCCTATAGAGAATCAGCCTGGTCAACCTCTCCCTATAGAGACTCAGCCTGGTCAACCTCTCCCTATAGAGACTCAGCCTGGTCGACCTCTCCCTATAGAGACCCAGCCTGGTCAACCTCTCCCTATAGAGACCCGGCCTGGTCAACCTCTCCCTATAGAGACTCAGCCTGGTCGACGTCTCCCTATAGAAAAGCAGCCTGGTCAAGCTCTCCCTACAGAGACCCAGCCTGGTCAACCCCTCCCTATAGAGACCCAGCCTGGTCAACCTCTCCCTATAGAAAAGCAGCCTGGTCAGCATCTTCTTATAGAGACCCAGTCTAGTCACCTTCTCCCTATAGATACCGGGCCTGGTCAGCATCTTCTTATAGAGACCCAGCCTGGTCAACCTCTCCCTATAGAGACACAGCCTGGTCACCCTCTCCCCACAGAGACACAGCCTGGTCACCTTCTCCCTATAGATACCGGGCCTGGTCAGCATTTTCTTATAGAGACCCAGCCTGGACACCCTCTCCCTACAGAGACCCAGCCTGGTCAACCTCTCCCCATAGAGACCCGGCCTGGTCAACCTCTCCCTATAGAGACCCGGCCTGGTCAACCTCTCCCTATAGAGACCCGGCCTGGTCAACCTCTCCCTATAGAGACCCAGCCTGGTCACCCTCTCCCCACAGAGACACAGCCTGGTCACCTTCTCCCTATAGATACCGGGCCTGGTCAGCATTTTCTTATAGAGACCCAGCCTGGATACCCTCTCCCTACAGAGACCCAGCCTGGTCAACCTCTCCCTATAGAGACCCGGCCTGGTCAACCTCTCCCTACAGAGATCCAGCCTGGTCAAAACTCTCCCTATAGAGACACAGCCTGGTCAACCTCTCCCTACAGAGACCCAGCCTGGTCACCTTCTCCCTATAGAGACCCGGCCTGGTCAACCTCTTCCTACAAAGACCCAGCCTGGTCAACCTCTCCCTATAGAGACCCGGCCTGGTCAACCTCTCCCCATAGAGACCCGGCCTGGTCAACCTCTCCCTACAGAGACCCAGCCTGGTCAAACCTCTCCCTACAGAGACCCAGCCTGGTCAAAACTCTCCCTATAGAGACAGCCTGGTCAACCTCTCCCTACAGAGACCCAGCCTGGTCAACCTTCTTCTATAGAGACCCAGCCTGGTCAACCTCTCCCTATAGAGACCCAGCCTGGTCAACCTCTCCCTATGGAAACTCAGCCTGGTCACCCTCTCCCTATAGAGACCCAACTTGGTCAACCTCTCCCGGCCTGGTCAACCTCTCCCTATAGACCCAGCCTGGTCAACCTCTCTCTATAGAGACCCGGCCTGGTCAACCTCTCCCTACAGAGACCCAGCCTGGTCAAACCTCTCCCTATAGAGAAACAGCCTGGTCAACCTCTCCCTATAGAGACACAGCCTGGTCAACCTCTCCCTATAGAGACCCAGCCTGGTCAACCTCTCCCTATAGAGACCTGGCCTGGTCAACCTCTCCCTATAGAGACCCGGCCTGGTCAACCTCTCCCTATAGAGACCCGGCCTGGTCAACGTCTCCCTATAGAAAAACAGCCTGATCAAACTCTCCCTACAGAGACCCAGCCTGGTCAATCCCTCCCTATAGAGACCCAGCCTGGTCAACCTCTCCCTATAGAAACCCGGCCTGGTCAGCATCTTCTTATAGAGACCCAGCCTGGTCACCTTCTCCCTATAGATACCGGGCCTGGTCAGCATCTTCTTATAGAGACCCAGCCTGGTCAACCTCTCCCTATAGAGACACAGCCTGGTTACCCTCTCCCCACAGAGACACAGCCTGGTCACCTTCTCCCTATAGATACCGGGCCTGGTCAGCATTTTCTTATAGAGACCCAGCCTGGACACCCTCTCCCTACAGAGACCCAGCCTGGTCAACCTCTCCCCATAGAGACCCGGCCTGGTCAACCTCTCCCTACAGAGACCCAGCCTGGTCAACCTCTCCCTACAGAGACCCGGCCTGGTCAACCTCTCCCTACAGAGACCCAGCCTGGTCAACCTCTCCCTATAAAGACCCAGCCTGGTCACCTTCTCCCTATAGAGACCCGGCCTGGTCAACCTCTCCCTATAGAGACTCAGCCTGGTCGACCTCTCCCTATAGAGACACAGCCTGGTCACCCTCTCCCCACAGAGACACAGCCTGGTCACCTTCTCCCTATAGATACCGGGCCTGGTCAGCATCTTCTTATAGAGACCCAGCCTGGATACCCTCTCCCTGCAGAGACCCAGCCTGGTCAACCACTCCCCATAGAGACCCGGCCTGGTCAACCTCTCCCTATAGAGACCCGGCCTGGTCAACCTCTTCCTACAAAGACCCGGCCTGGTCAACCTCTCCCTATAGAGACCCGGCCTGGTCAACCTCTCCCCATAGAGACCCGGCCTGGTCAACCTCTCCCTACAGAGACCCAGCCTGGTCAAAACTCTCCCTATAGAGACACAGCCTGGTCAACCTCTCCCTACAGAGACCCAGCCTGGTCAACCTTCTTCTATAGAGACCCAGCCTGGTCAACCTCTCCCTATAGAGACCCAGCCTGGTCAACCTCTCCCTATGGAAACCCAGCCTGGTCACCCTCTCCCTTTAGAGACCCAACTTGGTCAACCTCTCCCGGCCTGGTCAACCTCTCCCTATAGAGACCCGGCCTGGTCAACCTCTCCCTATAGAGACCCAGCCTGGTCAACCTCTCCCTAGAGAGACCCGGCCTGGTCAACCTCTCCCTACAGAGACCCAGCCTGGTCAAACCTCTCCCTATAGAGACACAGCCTAGTCAACCTCTCCCTACAGAGACCCAGCCTGGTCAACCTCTCCCTATAGAGACACAGCCTGGTCAACCTCTCCCTATAGAGACCCAGCCTGGTCAACCTCTCCCTATAGAGACCCGGCCTGGGCAACCTCTCCCTATAGAGACCCGGCCTGGTCAACGTCTCCCTATAGAAAAACAGCCTGGTCAAACTCTCCCTACAGAGACCCAGCCTGGTCAACCCCTCCCTATAGAGACCCAGCCTGGTCAACCTCTCCCTATAGAAACCCGGCCTGGTCACCCTCTCCCTATAGAGACCCAGTCTAGTCACCTTCTCCCTATAGATACCGGGCCTGGTCAGCATCTCCTTATAGAGACCCAGCCTGGTCAACCTCTCCCTATAGAAAAGCAGCCTGGTCAGCATCTTCTTATAGTGACCCAGCCTGGTCACCTTCTCCCTATAGATACCGGGCCTGGTCAGCATCTTCTTATAGAGACCCAGCCTGGTCAACCTCTCCCTATAGAGACACAGCCTGGTCACCCTCTCCCCACAGAGACACAGCCTGGTCACCTTCTCCCTATAGATACCGGGCCTGGTCAGCATTTTCTTATAGAGACCCAGCCTGGACACCCTCTCCCTACAGAGACCCAGCCTGGTCAACCTCTCCCCATAGAGACCCGGCCTGGTCAACCTCTCCCTATAGAGACCCGGCCTGGTCAACCTCTCCCCATAGAGACCCAGCCTGGTCAACCTCTCCCCATAGAGAACCAGCCTGGTCAACCTCTCCCTATAGAGACCCAGCCTCTCCCTACAGAGACCCAGCCTGGTCAACCTCTCCCTATAGGGACCCAGTTTGGTCACCCTCTCCCTACAGAGACCCAGCCTGGTCAACCTCTCCCTATAGAGACCCGGCCTGGTCAACCTCTCCCTATAGAGAATCAGCCTGGTCAACCTCTCCCTATAGAGACTCAGCCTGGTCAACCTCTCCCTATAGAGACTCAGCCTGGTCGACCTCTCCCTATAGAGACCCAGCCTGGTCAACCTCTCCCTATAGAGACCCGGCCTGGTCAACCTCTCCCTATAGAGACTCAGCCTGGTCGACGTCTCCCTATAGAAAAGCAGCCTGGTCAAGCTCTCCCTACAGAGACCCAGCCTGGTCAACCCCTCCCTATAGAGACCCAGCCTGGTCAACCTCTCCCTATAGAAAAGCAGCCTGGTCAGCATCTTCTTATAGAGACCCAGTCTAGTCACCTTCTCCCTATAGATACCGGGCCTGGTCAGCATCTTCTTATAGAGACCCAGCCTGGTCAACCTCTCCCTATAGAGACACAGCCTGGTCACCCTCTCCCCACAGAGACACAGCCTGGTCACCTTCTCCCTATAGATACCGGGCCTGGTCAGCATTTTCTTATAGAGACCCAGCCTGGACACCCTCTCCCTACAGAGACCCAGCCTGGTCAACCTCTCCCCATAGAGACCCGGCCTGGTCAACCTCTCCCTATAGAGACCCAGCCTGGTCACCCTCTCCCCACAGAGACACAGCCTGGTCACCTTCTCCCTATAGATACCGGGCCTGGTCAGCATTTTCTTATAGAGACCCAGCCTGGATACCCTCTCCCTACAGAGACCCAGCCTGGTCAACCTCTCCCTATAGAGACCCGGCCTGGTCAACCTCTCCCTACAGAGATCCAGCCTGGTCAAAACTCTCCCTATAGAGACACAGCCTGGTCAACCTCTCCCTACAGAGACCCAGCCTGGTCACCTTCTCCCTACAGAGACCCGGCCTGGTCAACCTCTTCCTACAAAGACCCAGCCTGGTCAACCTCTCCCTATAGAGACCCGGCCTGGTCAACCTCTCCCCATAGAGACCCGGCCTGGTCAACCTCTCCCTACAGAGACCCAGCCTGGTCAAACCTCTCCCTACAGAGACCCAGCCTGGTCAAAACTCTCCCTATAGAGACACAGCCTGGTCAACCTCTCCCTACAGAGACCCAGCCTGGTCAAAACTCTCCCTATAGAGACAGCCTGGTCAACCTCTCCCTACAGAGACCCAGCCTGGTCAACCTTCTTCTATAGAGACCCAGCCTGGTCAACCTCTCCCTATAGAGACCCAGCCTGGTCAACCTCTCCCTATGGAAACTCAGCCTGGTCACCCTCTCCCTATAGAGACCCAACTTGGTCAACCTCTCCCGGCCTGGTCAACCTCTCCCTATAGACCCAGCCTGGTCAACCTCTCTCTATAGAGACCCGGCCTGGTCAACCTCTCCCTACAGAGACCCAGCCTGGTCACCTTCTCCCTATAGAGACCCGGCCTGGTCAACGTCTCCCTATAGAAAAACAGCCTGATCAAACTCTCCCTACAGAGACCCAGCCTGGTCAATCCCTCCCTATAGAGACCCAGCCTGGTCAACCTCTCCCTATAGAAACCCGGCCTGGTCAGCATCTTCTTATAGAGACCCAGCCTGGTCACCTTCTCCCTATAGATACCGGGCCTGGTCAGCATCTTCTTATAGAGACCCAGCCTGGTCAACCTCTCCCTATAGAGACACAGCCTGGTTACCCTCTCCCCACAGAGACACAGCCTGGTCACCTTCTCCCTATAGATACCGGGCCTGGTCAGCATTTTCTTATAGAGACCCAGCCTGGACACCCTCTCCCTACAGAGACCCAGCCTGGTCAACCTCTCCCCATAGAGACCCGGCCTGGTCAACCTCTCCCTACAGAGACCCAGCCTGGTCAACCTCTCCCTACAGAGACCCGGCCTGGTCAACCTCTCCCTACAGAGACCCAGCCTGGTCAACCTCTCCCTATAAAGACCCAGCCTGGTCACCTTCTCCCTATAGAGACCCGGCCTGGTCAACCTCTCCCTATAGAGACTCAGCCTGGTCGACCTCTCCCTATAGAGACACAGCCTGGTCACCCTCTCCCCACAGAGACACAGCCTGGTCACCTTCTCCCTATAGATACCGGGCCTGGTCAGCATCTTCTTATAGAGACCCAGCCTGGATACCCTCTCCCTGCAGAGACCCAGCCTGGTCAACCACTCCCCATAGAGACCCGGCCTGGTCAACCTCTCCCTATAGAGACCCGGCCTGGTCAACCTCCTCCTACAAAGACCCGGCCTGGTCAACCTCTCCCTATAGAGACCCGGCCTGGTCAACCTCTCCCCATAGAGACCCGGCCTGGTCAACCTCTCCCTAAAGAGACCCAGCCTGGTCAAAACTCTCCCTATAGAGACACAGCCTGGTCAACCTCTCCCTACAGAGACCCAGCCTGGTCAACCTTCTTCTATAGAGACCCAGCCTGGTCAACTTCTCCCTATAGAGACCCAGCCTGGTCAACCTCTCCCTATGGAAACCCAGCCTGGTCACCCTCTCCCTTTAGAGACCCAACTTGGTCAACCTCTCCCGGCCTGGTCAACCTCTCCCTATAGAGACCCGGCCTGGTCAACCTCTCCCTATAGAGACCCAGCCTGGTCAACCTCTCCCTAGAGAGACCCGGCCTGGTCAACCTCTCCCTACAGAGACCCAGCCTGGTCAAACCTCTCCCTATAGAGACACAGCCTAGTCAACCTCTCCCTACAGAGACCCAGCCTGGTCAACCTCTCCCTATAGAGACACAGCCTGGTCAACCTCTCCCTATAGAGACCCAGCCTGGTCAACCTCTCCCTATAGAGACCCGGCCTGGGCAACCTCTCCCTATAGAGACCCGGCCTGGTCAACGTCTCCCTATAGAAAAACAGCCTGGTCAAACTCTCCCTACAGAGACCCAGCCTGGTCAACCCCTCCCTATAGAGACCCGGCCTGGTCAACCTCTCCCTATAGAAACCCGGCCTGGTCACCCTCTCCCTATAGAGACCCAGTCTAGTCACCTTCTCCCTATAGATACCGGGCCTGGTCAGCATCTCCTTATAGAGACCCAGCCTGGTCAACCTCTCCCTATAGAAAAGCAGCCTGGTCAGCATCTTCTTATAGTGACCCAGCCTGGTCACCTTCTCCCTATAGATACCGGGCCTGGTCAGCATCTTCTTATAGAGACCCAGCCTGGTCAACCTCTCCCTATAGAGACACAGCCTGGTCACCCTCTCCCCACAGAGACACAGCCTGGTCACCTTCTCCCTATAGATACCGGGCCTGGTCAGCATTTTCTTATAGAGACCCAGCCTGGACACCCTCTCCCTACAGAGACCCAGCCTGGTCAACCTCTCCCCATAGAGACCCGGCCTGGTCAACCTCTCCCTATAGAGACCCGGCCTGGTCAACCTCTCCCTATAGAGACCCGGCCTGGTCAACCTCTCCCTATAGAGATTCAGCCTGGTCACCCTCTCCCCACAGAGACACAGCCTGGTCACCTTCTCCCTATAGATACCGGGCCTGGTCAGCATTTTCTTATAGAGACCCAGCCTGGATACCCTCTCCCTATAGAGACCCAGCCTGGTCAACCTCTCTCGAAAGAGACCCGGCCTGGTCAACCTCTTCCTACAAAGACCCAGCCTGGTCAACCTCTCCCTACAGAGACCCGGCCTGGTCAACCTCTCCCCATAGAGACCCAGCCTGGTCAACCTCTTCCTACAAAGACCCAGCCTGGTCAACCTCTCCCTACAGAGACCCGGCCTGGTCAACCTCTCCCCATAGAGACCCGGCCTGGTCAACCTCTCCCTACAGAGACCCAGCCTGGTCAAACCTCTCCCTACAGAGACCCAGCCTGGTCAACCTCTCCCTATGGAAACCCAGCCTGGTCACCCTCTCCCTATAGAGACCCAACTTGGTCAACCACTCCCTACAGAGACCCAGCCTGGTCAACCTCTCCCTATAGAGACACAGCCTGGTCAACCTCTCCCTATACAGACCCAGCCTGGTCAACCTCTCCCTATAGAGACCCGGCCTGGTCAACGTCTCCCTATAGAAAAACAGCCTGGTCAAACTCTCCCTACAGAGACCCAGCCTGGTCAACCCCTCCCTATAGAGACCCGGCCTGGTCAACCTCTCCCTATAGAGACCCGGCCTGGTCAACGTCTCCCTATAGAAAAACAGCCTGGTCAAACTCTCCCTACAGAGACCCAGCCTGGTCAACCTCTCCCCATAGAGACCCGGCCTGGTCAACCTCTCCCTACAGAGACTCAGCCTGGTCGACCTCTCCCTATAGAGACACAGCCTGTTCACCCTCTCCCCACAGAGACACAGCCTGGTCACCTTCTCCCTATAGATACCGGGCCTGGTCAGCATTTTCTTATAGAGACCCAGCCTGGATACCATCTCCCTACAGAGACCCAGCCTGGTCAACCTCTCCCTATAGAGACCCGGCCTGGTCAACCTCTTCCTACAAAGACCCAGCCTGGTCAACCTCTCCCTACAGAGACCCGGCCTGGTCAACCTCTCCCTACAGAGTCCCAGCCTGGTCAACCTCTCCCTACAGAAACCCAGCCTGGTCAACCTTCTTCTATAGAGACCCAGCCTGGTCAACCTCTCCCTACAGAGACCCAGCCTGGTCAACCTTCTTCTATAGAGACCCAGCCTGGTCAACCTTCTTCTATAGAGACCCAGCCTGGTCAACCTTCTTCTATAGAGACCCAGCCTGGTCAACCTCTCCCTATAGAGACCCGGCCTGGTCAACCTCTCCCTACAGAGACCCAGCCTGGTCAACCTTCTTCTATAGAGACCCAGCCTGGTCAACCTTCTTCTATAGAGACCCGGCCTGGTCAACCTCTCCCTATAGAGACCCAGCCTGGTCAACCTTCTTCTATAGAGACCCGGCCTGGTCAACCTCTCCCTATAGAGACCCAGCCTGGTCAACCTCTCTCTATAGAAACCCGGCCTGGTCAACCTCTCCCTACAGAGACCCAGCCTGGTCAAACCTCTCCCTATAGAGACACAGCCTGGTCAACCTCTCCCTATAGAGACCTGGCCTGGTCAACCTCTCCCTACAGAGACCCGGCCTGGTCAACCTCTCCCTATAGAGACCCGGCCTGGTCAACCTCTCCCTATAGAAACCCGGCCTGGTCAGCATCTTCTTATAGAGACCCAGCCTGGTCACCTTCTCCCTATAGATACTGGGCCTGGTCAGCATCTTCTTATAGAGACCCAGCCTGTTCAACCTCTCCCTATAGAGACACAGCCTGGTTACCCTCTCCCTACAGAGACCCAGCCTGGTCAACCTCTCCCCATAGAGACCCGGCCTGGTCAACCTCTCCCTACAGAGACCCAGCCTGGTCAACCTCTCCCTATAGAGACCCAGCCTGGTCACACTCTCCCTACAGAGACCCATCCTGGTCAACTTCTCCCTATAGAGACCCAGCCTGGTCAACCTCTCCCTATAGAGACCCAGCCTGGTCAACCTCTCCCTACAGAGACCCAGCCTGGTCAACCTTCTTCTATAGAGACCCAGCCTGGTCAACCTCTCCCTATAGAGACCCAGCCTGGTCAACCTCTCCCTATGGAAACCCAGCCTGGTCACCCTCTCCCTATAGAGACCCAACTTGGTCAACCTCTCCCGGCCTGGTCAACCTCTCCCTATAGAGACCCAGCCTGGTCAACCTCTCCCTAGAGAGACCCGGCCTGGTCAACCTCTCCCTACAGAGACCCAGCCTGGTCAAACCTCTCCCTATAGAGACACAGCCTAGTCAACCTCTCCCTAAAGAGACCCAGCCTGGTCAACCTCTCCCTATAGAGACACAGCCTGGTCAACCTCTCCCTATAGAGACCCAGCCTGGTCAACCTCTCCCTATAGTGACCTGGCCTGGGCAACCTCTCCCTATAGAGACCCGGCCTGGTCAACGTCTCCCTATAGAAAAACAGCCTGGTCAAACTCTCCCTACAGAGACCCAGCCTGGTCAACCCCTCCCTATAGAGACCCAGCCTGGTCAACCTCTCCCTATAGAAACCCGGCCTGGTCACCCTCTCCCTATAGAGACCCAGTCTAGTCACCTTCTCCCTATAGATACCGGGCCTGGTCAGCATCTTCTTATAGAGACACAGCCTGGTCGCCCTCTCCCCACAGAGACACAGCCTGGTTGCCTTCTCCCTATAGATACCAGGCCTGGTCAGCATCTTCTTATAGAGACCCAGCCTGGACACCCTCTCCCTACAGACACCCAGCCTGGTCAACCTCTCCCCATAGAGACCCGGCCTGGTCAACCTCTCCCTTCAGAGACCCAGCCTGGTCAACCTCTCCCTATAGAGACCCAGCCTGGTCACCTTCTTCCTACAGAGACTCAGCCTGGTCAACCTCTCCCTATAGAGACCCGGCCTGGTCAACCTCTCCCTATAGAGACCCGGCCTGGTCAACCTCTCCCTATAGAAACTCAGCCTGGTCGACCTCTCCCTATAGAGACACAGCCTGGTCACCCTCTCCCCACAGAGACACAGCCTGATCACCTTCTCCCTATAGATACTGGGCCTGGTCAGCATCTTCTTATAGAGTCCCAGCCTGGACACCCTCTCCCTATAGAGACCCGGCCTGGTCAACCTCTTCTTACAAAGACCCAGCCTGGTCAACCTCTCCCTACAGAGACCCAGCCTGGTCAACCCCTCCCTATAGAGACCCGGCCTGGTCAACCTCTCCCTATAGAGACCCGGCCTGGTCAACCTCTCCCTATAGAGACCCGGCCTGGTCAACCTCTCCCTACAGAGACCCAGCCTGGTCAAACCTCTCCCTATAGAGACACAGCCTGGTCAACCTCTCCCTACTGAGACCCAGCCTGGTCAACCTCTCCCTATAGAGACCTAGCCTGGTCAACCTTCTTCTATAGAGACCCAGCCTGGCAACCTCTCCCTATAGAGACCCAGCCTGGTCAAGCTCTCCCTATGGAAACCCAGCCTGGTCACCCTCTCCCTATAGAGACCCAACTTGGTCAACCTCTCCCTACAGAGACCCGGCCTGGTCAACCTCCCTATAGAAACCCGGCCTGGTCACCTCTCCCTATAGAAACCCAGCCTGGTCACCTCTCCCTATAGAGACCCAGCCTGGTCACCCTCTCCCTATAGAAACCCAGCCCGGTCACCCTCTCCCTATAGATTCCGGGCCTGGTCAGCATCTTCTTATAGAGACCCAGCCTGGTCAGCATCTTCTTACAGAGACCCAGCCTGGTCAACTTCTCCCTACAGAGACCCAGCCTGGTCAGCATCTCCCTATAGATACCGGGCCTGGTCAGCATCTTATAGAGACCCAGCCTGGTCAGCATCTTCTTACAGAGACCCAGCCTGGTCAACCTCTCCCTACAGAGACCCAACCTGGTCAGCATCTCCCTATAGAGACCCAGCCTGGTCACCCTCTCCCCACAGAGACCCAGCCTCTGTCTCTAACTCCGGGCCTCTAGTTCTGCCAGTATTCTCTTGGGAGCTTAATCACATTTTTCCTATAATGTGTTGATCAAAACTGCACACAGTATTTCAAGTGCAGCCTCACCAACAATTCACTGAACTCATCTTTACCTCAGGTGTTGGTGCGATCTGGAATGTGACATTCAGTATATTCACCAGTGTGACCGAGTCCAGACTGGGGAAAACAGTGCTGGAATCAAAAGGAAAATTTGTTTATTGCCTGACTCAGCAGGTTTCTCCTGTGAGAAGTCTGAGCTACACTGTAACTAGCAAGTTCCCTCCCACATTAATCCTGTCCTGCTAGTCAGGTTGCTAAACTATAATGAGCCTTTATTACCTTCGAGGCACATAGGGGGAAACAACAAGTGATACTATCCCTCACTGCTAACATAATCCCAAAGAACTGCAGTTGGCACTCTTCACAGCCTAGGCCACACTCTGGTCGGAGGAACAACACCTCATATTCTATCTGGGTCTTCAACATGAACACTGATCTCTCCCACTTCTAGTAATTTCTCCCCCACCTCCCTTTTTCCATCCCCCATTCTGGCTCACCTCTTGCGCCTTCCCTCCCCTCCCCTCACCTGCCCATCACCTCCCTCTGGTGACCCTCCTCTTTCCCTTTCTCGCTTGGTCCACTGTCCACTCGCACGAGATTCCTTCTTCAGCCCGTTACCTCTTCCACCTCTCCCCTCCCAATTTCTCTTTAATCCCCAACTCCCACACACACACCTCCCCATCAGCTGGTCTCACCTATCACCTGCCAGCTTGCATGCCTTCCCCTCTCCCCACCCTCTTATTCTGGCTTTTTCCCAACTTTTGCCAGACTGGTTCAAGTGACAGGAAGGCAATAGTAACTTAAATAACCGTGTGTTACAACAGTGTTGTGCAGAAAAGCATCTCTAAATGCACAACACATCGAACCCTGAGGCTCCCTGACGTACCACAACACCACTCAGCTGAGTGGGAGGCTAGCGATGGACTGTAATTGCTGGTTTTCCCCAGATGTCTGTCAGTGGATTAAAATGTAAATTCTGGGCTTTAACTTGTAATTGGGAAAGGCACAATGCCAGGTTTTTATATTAGAGGTAACGTATTAACGAACACAATAAGAATGGATAAAAGATTAATTTAATGTACAGATATACAGCATGATCCACAAATAAATTACACTGGTTACATCGCAGAATTGGCCAGGAAACATATACAAACTCCAATATGGATTAGGAACAATTAGACCCCACTCTCATACATCGTTCCAAAAATATATCTCAATTGCAAGAGTTACAGCTCATATCTATGGGTCTTTCTGTGCTTATTAACATTTGACAAAGCATTTATGCAGATTATTATTTATAGCCTTCTAGTTCCAATGACTTGGGGCTCTCTTTTAGTCTCAGTTCCTGATTGGTGCTTCACTTTGTGTTGGGTCGCTACAGTTACCTGTCTCATGCTCCCATGTTGGTTCACCATCGAACTACCTGCCCATCTGATATCAAGATCTCATCCAATTGGCCACCAGGCTCCCAATAACCCCAATGGCTGTCTCACTGATAACTAACAACCAGTTCCCTGCAGTTGAAATGGCCTCTTTCACAGCAGATGACCTTTCACTTTTGACACTTGGGATCAATCCAGATGGAAATATCCTGTTGTGAAGAGGTTTGGCTAATCGAGATAGATCTGTCTCACTCTAGAAAGGAGGCATAAGAAACAGAAGCAAAGATGGGCTGTTTGGCCCTTTATGTCTGCTCTGGCCTTCAACGAGAACCACGACTGATCTCCTACCTCAAAGGCACGTTCCCACATTTTCCTGCACCCATCCCATGGACCTCAATGCCCAAAACGCCAATCCCAGTATTACCTCATCTCTTATTGAAAGCTCCAATCTAATTTGGTTTATTAGTGGTTCTCAGGGGAGAGTTGTTACCCGTACTAACCTGGCTCTGTGCGCAATGCTGAGACATGTAATATTCTACTTAGCTATCAAAGCATTCTTCCCTACCCCGCCTTCACCCTCCCCAGATTAACCAACCATTCTTCAGTAAACAAAACATTCTTCCCCACCCCGCCCTTCTCCCTCCCAAGGTTAAATGACTGTTTTGCTTCATAGAATACCACAGCACAGAAACAGGCCCATCTAGTCCATGCCAAACCCAACCTGCCTAGTCCCATTGACCAGCACCTGGACAATGGCCTTTCATACCTCCCCCATCCATGTACCTATCTAAATTTCTCTTAAATGTCAAAATCAAACCCACATCCATCAATTCTGCTGGCAGCTCGTTCCACAATCACATCACCTTCTGAGTGAAGTTCTCCCTCATGTTCCCCTTAAAAACTTTTCACCTTGCACTTTTAATCCTCTAGTTCTAGTCTTTTCCAACGTCAGTGGGAAAATCCTGCTTGCATTTAGCCTATTTATATCACTCATAATTTTGTATACCTCTATCAAATCTCCCCTCATTCTCCTGTGCTCTAGGGAATAAAGTCCTAAAGTCCTTCACTTACCCTTTCTCTGTGGTGTCCTAGGTCTCTGCACTAGAGGCCAGCGAGGCAAAGAGCTGATCCGACACATTCCTTGTTGAGTTGTTGTTGAAACCCGGCTGGCTGAGTTTGGACTTGAGGGAAGGGAGCCCTGTACCCTTGCCTCTCCCACCTGCTGCAAGATAAATGACCTCACACTACCAACCCCCACCATGAGGCAAGCAACAAGATACCCCACAGCCATAGCAAACAAGATCTACTTCATGTTCTTGATCATCTCGTCCACAACCATATCCACTGTCTCCTTGTACTGAGTAAACCCCATCCCTCTGCTTTACCTTAAACCTCAGAGTCTATCACTGCCTCCCAATGGCCACATGCCTTGGTCTGCCAGGGCATCTACTCTACTGTAACTAAGCACTGTTGAGGTAAAAAGTTCCTTTACACTTTATAAATAGGATGTTAGGTGATTGTCACACCTGTTCCTATGTATTTTCCAAGGCTCAATAGTACGACCCCCTTTTACAAGCGAGCAGACAATTTTTTTTTTGAAGAATTCTTTTCCACCATGCACGTTTGTCCATTATAAAGGCTCCCAGGAAAGCACATCATTTGATGCAAACATTGAATTTGAACACAGCTGAATTGGGTTAGGTCCTGAAGCCGAACTCCCCACACCAGCTCTGGGTTCCAGGGCAGCACGGTTCAGAATTAAGCCCGATTTGGCCAAATGGAGAATCGTGTTCAGTTCTGGTCGCCACATTACAGGAAGGACGTTGAAGCTTTAGAGAGAGTGCGGAGGAGATTTACCACGACCCTGCCTGGATTGGAGAACATGTCTTGTTAGGAAAGGTCAAGCAAGCTTTGGGCTTTTCTCTTTGGAGCAAAGAAGGATGAGAGGTGATTTGATAGAGGTGTATAAGGTAAAAAGAATAGAGTGGACAGCCAATACCTTTTTCCCAGGTCGGTAATAGCTACATCAAGTGGACACACTTTTAAGGTGACTGCAGGAGTGATTTCAGAGGTAGGCTTTTGACACAGAGAATGGTAAGAGCATAGAACACACAGCAGGGTGGTGGTAGAGACAAATACATTGGAAACATTTAAGAGACTCAAAGACAGGCACATGGATGAAATAAAAATAGTGGTTTATTTGGGAGGGAAGGGTTATTTTGATCTTGGAATATGTTAAGAGGTCACGGGCTGAAGGACCTGTACTGTTTTATGTTCTAAGGATCTGGTTGGAATTTTTCTAAGACTCTAAGAAAGCTAGCGGGGTCCAGGAGACAGTGTCACAGAGCAAGGCAGTGCAAGGCAAAAGAAATGCATCTCTAATCACCAGTGCTCAGCAAGGGTGAGGATACCGGCTGCCTTTACACTCACTTCTGCTGGTCGACGCTATCAAATAGCCAACCCACCCTCACTCAGTTAGTGCCAGTGACAAAACAGTTTCAAATATCTGCTATCAATCTTACGTGCTTTTTATTACTCCACAAACATCACTCCAGACAAAGCAACAAACAGATTCAACGTCCGACTCACCTCAGTGATTGTCCTGCCCACTTGTAGCAAACTGCCTCTTAAGAGAGTTTTCTCCCCATAGGAATGGGAGCAAGCCAGTCAACCTCTATGCTTGGGGCAGAGTTGGGGCTGCAAGCAATGTCTCACTTCAGTCTCCTTCTGTCCTTACAAAGATTCCATATAAAATCTCTTTAACTAAACAAAATCGTATTTACAGGATTTTTGAAAGGTACAAGTCTGGAAGGGTAGGGGTGGAACACATAATGGGTGCTTCCTTGAATACTGAATGAGGTAGGTCATTCGGAGTCCGGGAGGTCAGCGGCACCTCCTCCAGCCCTGTTCTCACACCGAGCTCTCATCCAGCTTCTCCAGCAGCTGGGCGTGCTTCCGCTTCTCCAGCATCTTGCTCAGCTCCTCCGTGAACGAGTGGTAGTGCGGCGAGGTGGCCTCTTGCTCGCTGGCCTGCCGCAGCAGCACGTAGCTGTTGCCGTTCATCTTGCGCAGCACGTGGGGCAGGCCGGGCAGCCCGTTGGGGGTGGAGCCTGCCGAGTCGGCGGTGAGCGGGAGGGGCGGCGGAGGCGGAGGAGGGGGCAGCAGCTCGGCGGCCTGGGCGCGGTGGTTGCCGGCTGTGGCTCCCTCGCCGGGGATGATCTTCAGGAAGCGCTCGCCGGAGTACCGCCGCTCCTCGCCCTCCTCGGCCTTGCCCGGGCAGCTGCCCGAGATGTTCTGCAGCTCCACCAGTGACGTCTGGGGCAGGTGCACATCATAGTTGCCCCGCTTGGTGGGCGAGCAGACAAGGTAGATGGACAGAGTGCTCAGGACCAAGGAGAGGGCACCCAGCACGGTGACGAGGATCAGATACATGAACTCCCGGCCCCTGGACAACTGGTGCTGAGGCAAAAGGTGCGTGGAACGTGATGAGTCATCTGTCACGTTGACGTTGTACGAGGCCACTGCACGGCTCACCCCATTTTCCTGGGCAAAACAGCTGTATGTTCCACTGCTATCAGCCTGCACATTCCTCAACACCAGCAAGCTGTCTCCTTGCCGGTACTGTGTCCCATCACCTCTGGCCATTTCTTCCTCGTTGACTTTCCATTGCACTGTGGCTATGTTCGAAGTAAGTGGGCACTGCAGAAGCACGTCCGATCCCAGCTGGACTCTTCTGACTGTAACTGTGGGTGGAAGGAGAAGGCAGGTTTATCAACGTGCTGCAAATGTAGACATGATAAGCAGTGACACCTCCCCGCAATTATCCACAACACTGGTGCCCCACAAGGCTGCCACCTCAGCCCCCGAACTCTACAATTACTGCAGGGACAGATTTGCCTCCAGCTTCATCTACAGGCTCAGAGATACCACCAGCATGTGTGGAGCCAGATCTCAAACAGCAGGAAGAAGAGGATGCACACCCGCAAAGAGCTGCAGGAACTCAGCAGGTCTATGGAGAGGAGTAAAGTGCCAACATTTCAAGCCGAGACCCTACACCAGGGCCGGAAAGGAAGAGGGAAGAAGCCAGAATAAGAAGCTGGGGGAGGGGAAGGAGAACAATCTAGAAGGTAATAGATGAGGGGGAAGGCGAAAGGGAGGATGAAGTGAGAAGCTGGAAGGTGACAGGGGGGTAAGGTAATGGGTTGAAGAAGGAGGAATCTGATAGGGCAGGAGAGTGGACCATGGGAGAAAGGATCTATTGCATTGCATGAATGACATGATAAATACAGGAAGGAGATAGGCAGCCTAGTGGCTGATACCAAGACGACAACCTCTTCTTCAGCATCAGCAATAGAGCTCAGGAAGCAGGGCTGTGTGCACACTGAGGTGGAGGTGGCTGGGAGCCACAAGTTCCTAGATGCAAATATCACCAATAGCTTGCCTTGGTCCAGCCTGTGGCCTAGAAAACATACCAGTACCTCCACGCCCCCAAAGCCCAAAGGGATATGGCACGGCCCCATCGACCCTCGTCAATGTTTATGGACAAACAATAAAAAACAAACCACTGGAGACGTCACAGCCTGAAATGGCAACAACCTCAGGATGCAAAGACATCCCTTTAGTACAAAGATGAGGAGGAAGTTCACCAGCTGGAGGGTGGGGAATGTGTGGATTCTTTGCACAGACTGCTGCGGAGGTCAAATCATTGGGTATACTAAAAGTGGAGGTTGGTTAGTAAGGGCATCGAAGGTTACAGGGAGAATGGAAGAGAACAACGTTGAGTGAGGAATTAAATCAGTCATGATCAACGGGCGAGTTGGTTAGATGGGCTGAATGGTGGAATCCTGCTCCTATGTCTTATGCTTTTCCCACAAACACAATGAGTGGTGGGCAGAGCCCAGTCTATCTTGAAAACCAGCCTCCCTACACCACCCACTGCCTCAGCAAAGCCAGCAGCATAATCAAAAACCCCCTCCTACCCTGGGTATCCTCGCTTCTCCATCCACCCCACCCACCTTTCATCAGGCAGGCAGAAGATGTAAAACACACGCACCACCAGAACAGCTTCCAGAATACCCTTGAATGGACCTCTTGCATGATAACGATGAATTCTTGACTTCACAATCTGCCTTGTCACTGGTCCTATTTCCCTGGAACTTTAACACTTGACTCTACATTCCTGTACTGCTCTTGCCTTTGTACTACCTCAGTGTATAGATGATGTGCATGGATGGCATGCAAAACAACATTCTTCACTAGCTCAGTACATGTGACAATAATAAACCCTATACCAACACTGCCAAGGAACATCACTACAGCTCCGGAGGTGTTTACATCTGTCAGTCACAATGGAGCCACAGTTATTGATTCCAATCAAGGAAAAACACAGGTGATATTATTATCAAAGAACCTGGGCCGACGCTATCTTCTCGCAGCCAGACAGCAGGAGGTATAGAAGCCTGAAGCCCCACACCTCCAGGTTCAGAAACAGCTACTTCCCTTCACCATTCAGTTCTTGAACTAACCAGCAGGAGCCCAAACACTATCGGAGTCCAGCAACACCGCGGCCACTTCGATCACGTTGCACTAGAACGGACTTTGTCCTGCTTGTTCCAGTTGTGTTGTTTCTTGTAAAGTACACGGCAGTGTAGCGGTTAGTGTATTGTTATCACAGCTCGGGCCGTCAGCGTCTGGAGTTTAATTCCAGCGCTGTCTGCAAGGAGTCTGTACGTTCTCCCTGTGACCACGTGGGTTTCCTCCGGGTGCTCCAGTTTCCTCCCACATACCAGTTAGTAGGCAAATTGGTCATTGTAAATGGTCCTGTGATTAGGCTAAGTTTAAAAGGGTGGGTTACTGGTCGGGCTGGAATGGCCTGTTCTGTGCTGCATCTAAACAGATAAATACACAAAAGTCTGTATGGCGGATGTTTTCCTGTCAACCATTCTTAGCTGTAGCTAACCACGTGTGATGCTGCCGGAAGTAATTGGTATGGTTTATCACTGTCTCGTGTCAACATACAAACTGTTCGTACGGATTGGATCTGAGGCGGAACAGGGTAAAAAATAACAATGAAGAATGAAGTGTAAAAGCGACCGAGAAGGTGCAGTGCAGGTAAATAAAAAAGGGCAAAGTGCCCAGGTACTCCGGTTGTCTCACGGTCCGGAGTCGTATTGGGTAGGTTAACCGATCGTTGTAAATGGTCCTGCGATTGGCTTAGGCTGAGATCAGGGTCGTCGGGGTTGCTGGGGCGGTGCTGCTCAAGGGGACAGAAGGGCCGAATCTGCGTTGCTTAGCTAAATAGAATAAACGAGGTAAACTTTGAGGCCAGGAATCCGTTCGAGTGCGTGATAACAGTGGGGTGGAATCTGTCCTCAAACCTGGTGGTATGTGCTTTCAGGCTTTTGTACCTTATTTCCGATGGGGGAGGTGAGAAGGGAGAATGTCTGGGATAGCTGGGGTCTTCGATTAGGCTGGCTGCTTTACTGAGACAGACAGTCTTAGTGGGGAGGCTGGTAAACTGCATCCAAAACTCTCCACAATTTCATGCAGAGAGTCCGTTTTTCATTGTACCTGTGCATACAACAAATTTGACCTTCATTCTTGGGGGGGAGGGGGAGGAGAGAAATAATTTTCTTCGGTAACAGCCCTTAACTTTACCCGTCTCACGTTCCAAACCCTCGGAGTCAATAGAGCCAAGCTGCCCACAGTGACCTCACAGACGGAACAATATGATAGTCAGCGGGTATCAACCCAAGGTACAGCACAGAGCCTCTCTACTGTTAAAACTGTGCCCTCAGGTCCGTCTGAGAGGACAGACAGGAACCAAGACATTTTGTTGTTGCATTCCAACCAGGAGCCACCCAGGTCCACAGGAAGACGTCATTTTGCAAGTTGTCAAATTTAGGTGCATGCCATAAATAGGAACTCTTGGCAGTTGGTTACACAATCACCTCTGGTTGAAAATACATCCAACAGGAAGTTGTGCCGGGCACAATTCACCTTAGCACCAATGAATGCTCTTCCATTACTGGCCCAAAGTTGGACACTTCTGGAGGCCAAGTGTGAAGTTTACATTTGGTTACAAAAAACATCTGTATACTTGGAAAATGAGGATTGAGGAGCAAAGGAACTTTGGAAGATCAATACACAAATGATCCCAGCGAGATACATGGTTTAATAAAGAGCACACAGTGTATTCTACTGAAAGGTGCTGAATTGAACCATTGGTTGTGTAGGGTCTTGGTCAGACCACACACTGAACATCCTGTGCAGTTGCAGTTTCCCTACTAAAAATAAGAGGATGCAAAAAGAGAGGTTTACATCAAGGTGCCAGAAATGAAAGGTTTTAACAACAGAATGAACAAGGAGAGCAAGGCCAAGGCAGCAAACTAATCAGGCTTTTGAGATTATGAAAGACATTGCTGGAGATGGAACAGATGGCTAGAATTCTGATTCCATCCTCTTTTGACCTGGTGAATGTGTACCGTACGCATCACTTAAATCCATGTAAATTTGCTAAGGAGCCCTGGGAAATCAGGCCAATTCCATTGGAGAAACTGTTGTGTATTGCCTGCAATTATGTTCTTCAAGGGCATGGAGTGTCTGGAGTTCAATGCTGTCGGTCACTGCTGTCCAGGCTCAGTTAGAACCTGCCCTGGTGGACACAGAACTCTCCAACATATCTGGGAATCTATGCCTAATGGTGTCCCGCTGCCAGGGGAGCCTCTCCTTCCAGTGCAGGCTGTATCTGACCGGGGGCCTGAGACTGCAGACTGTAATAGAAAACATTACCTGAACAATGTGGCTTGGGTAGACAAAGGGAGCCCTACTTGATCACCCCCTGTAATCAAGGCCACTGACCACCAAGGCAGGGAGACACATCGACAGAACAGTGCGGACCAGTCAACTTCCGCCTGCGGCCGCCCCTTCCCCTGCCCACCGTCCCTGCACCATCTTCTTGCTCCTGGTCTCGTTCTGATTCTCTGGTGGGGTTTGCCAGTTGTCCCCTGGATTTCAGCTGCACTAAGGAGAATGCCACCCAGGCACGTTTCCTCACAGACACGGGCTTATTCAGAAGCGATCTTCCACGGCTAAAATTGCATCTATCTACAATCAGCACTCGAGAAACAATTGCAGCTGTTGGCAACTTGGAGGCTGGATAGTGCTGGGGAATGGCAAGGGGATAAGAAAAGGAATGCCCATAGGTGGTTCAGGAGAAGTCAGAATGGATCATAGATTCGCTGGGCTCCATGATACAGCGTTTTGGTGGAGGTCAGGAAGTGAACACTGCGGTATCAACAAGGTAGAGTGCTGGGACATTGAATCCTTGCCAGTTCTATGCATCCACCCAGCTAGACCCACTCCTCATGGTTTTGCAAATACTTGTTCTGTTCCCTTTGGACCTCACAATTACTGCTGTGAAGATCCTCCAACCATCCTCTCATGGGAACCACTACATGCAAGGGAACTTCTGACCAACTATACAGGAGCCACCTATTAGCCGGATGGAATGAGGTCAACTAGGTTACTGCCCTAAAGGGTGCTACTAACTCAGTTGCATTTTAAACAATAACCTGGTGTCTTCACAAACTCTCTTTTTATCTTCTTAAACTGATTTCCAAATTAGAAGGGATCTGAACCCCAGGTCTGGTCTTTTCGTGACTCTGAACTATCCTTTGACCATCCAGTTGTACCTGGGAGATGAGAGTTGGATGGTAATTTCTCCAACAACTGCTGAAAAAACAGGTGTCTGCACATTTTTGAGCATATTGGTCCTTCCTGCTGAATACCAGTCCTATGACATGCCTCATACCACCATTTCTCAGTGAGCTTCTTTTAACTGCCCCGGCAGGTCTGTGCTAAACTGCACCCCATTCTCTGCCAGGCTTGACACGCTGAGTGACAATCTCCAGATCAAACTCAGGCCACTAGATGTGCAACAGCACTTCCCACATACCACAGGCTGTTATGATCAATGGTACGGATTACACGAAAGCAAACAGCTACATACCATTTGGGTTGCTGTCCAAACAGCTTCTGTTCCCGTTCGCAATGTCTTGAATCAGATTCGTTCTGCAACAGAGGATACAAAGTTAGAGCCAAGTGTAGGAGCTGAATCCCCACCAAGATCAGAGAATCAGAAAGGACTATCCACACCACTGCCACGTAGAGAGCGCAGTGGCAGTCACAAGGTCACAGCTACCTCTTCACACCGCCCCCCCCTCATCCCCTCATCCCAGTGATGGGGAACCGGTAAACGGGGCTCACACTCATGATCACTATCACTGGGAGTGACTGAATGAGTTTATCGCCCTTTGAGTGAGTTCCACCAGCATATTCCTGTCTCCTTTACTTCTCCCCTTTTCCGATTCAATATGTTTAAAAGTTTACTTTTGGGATCAGAGAATTAGAGGCCTCTTCTTTCCCAGGGAAAACCACAGATCCCTGGTGCAGTGCGAGGGTCCTGTCCGAGAATTCTGACACGCTCTGATGTCACAGAGTGCACTGTGACATCCCTGTCCATGGCCGTCAGTACCGATCCCATTTACCAATACGCAGGCTGCAGCCTCCCGTTTATGCTCCCGTTTCCCAAGGACGTGTGGGTCGATAGGTTTACTAGCCTTTGTATATTGTCCTCAGTGACAGACAGACAGACAGAGACAGACTGTCTGTCTGTCTGTCTGTGAGTGGGGGAGTGTTTGGGAGAATAATGTGGGATTAGTGTAAATGAGTACATGATGGTTAGTACAGACAGTGGGCAGAATGGCCTGTTTCCTCACTGTATATCTATCTGCCTCTTCAATGAGTTTTCACAATTCACAGGTAATGCACTGGGCCTGAGCAGCCCAGGATCAGCGAGCCAGTGATAGCATTTAACCTGAATTCACCAGTGCACCAGACAATTTTTAAAACCGGTGCTCATGCCAAATGTGGTGGAAAGAAGAGGAGAGAAAACTGGGATGAAGGTTCACAGCCCGAAACATTGACTGTTTATTCATTTCCATAGATGCTGCCTGACCTGCTGAGTTCCTCCGGCATTTTGTGTGTGTTGCTCTGAATTTCCGGCATCTGCTGAATCTCTTGTGTTTGTCACAACTATATGCTCACATTTAGAAGAAATTGAATGGGAGCCAATGCTCTCTTCCCTCCTGCCTTCATCTCTCTCTAAGCCTGCCCATTTTCCTCTCCAGTCTCTGGTCAAAGTACATTGATTAGCAATGTATGCAGTACACAGCCCTGAGATTTGACTTCCCACAGACAGCCACGGAACAAAGAAAACCATGGAACCCGTTCAAAGAAAAACATCAAGCCCCCAATGCACAAAAAAGACAAGTCAAGCGAACGGCCAAAAAATGAGTGAACACCAACCTGCAGTCATCTGAAGAGTCCAGGCGTGTTCAGTTCAGCTCACTTCAGTTCAATGTACCCCCTCTCACCCGAGATCTGTCACTCTCAAACCTCATTCTGCACCCCCCCCACCCCACAATCGTCTGTGAAGTGGGATACTCTCTGGGCCATTGTCCAAACCTCATTCTGCACCCCCCCCCCCACCCCACAATCGTCTGTGAAGTGGGATACTCTCTGGGCTATTGTCCAAACCTCATTCTGCACCCCCCCCACCCCACAATCGTCTGTGAAGTGGGATACTCTCTGGGCCATTGTCCAAACCTCATTCTGCACCCCCCCCCACCCCACAATCGTCTGTGAAGTGGGATACTCTCTGGGCCATTGTCCAAACCTCATTCTGCACCCCCCCCCCACCCCACAATCGTCTGTGAAGTGGGATACTCTCTGGGCCATTGTCCAAACCTCATTCTGCACCCCCCCCCACCCCACAATCGTCTGTGAAGTGGGATACTCTCTGGGCCATTGTCCAAACCTCATTCTGCACCCTCCCCACCCCACAATCGTCTGTGAAGTGGGATACTCTCTGGGCCATTGTCCAAACCTCATTCTGCACCCCCCCCCCACCCCACAATCGTCTGTGAAGTGGGATACTCTCCGGGCCATTGTCCAAACCTCATTCTGCACCCTCCCCACCCCACAATCGTCTGTGAAGTGGGATACTCTCTGGGCCATTGTCCAAACCTCATTCTGCACCCACCCCCACCCCACAATCGTCTGTGAAGTGGGATACTCTCTGGGCCATTGTCCAAACCTCATTCTGCACCCTCCCCACCCCACAATCGTCTGTGAAGTGGGATACTCTCTGGGCCATTGTCCAAACCTCATCCTGTGCCCCCTCCCCTCCCCACCCCACAATCGTCTGTGAAGTGGGATACTCTCTGGGCCATTGCCCAAAGGGTCGCCCCACCACTGTCAGTGGGAGTTCCGTAATGACGGAGGTCTTGTCTTGAGAGCCTTGGGAGCAGCATTGCTGCGTAAATCTGCTCGAAGTCAAGAGATACCCAGCAAGGGGGAGGGAGGGGATGAGTCAGAGGTGAGTTTTTTATACAGTGAGTGATGTGCCAAGAACAGTGGTAGAGACAGATACACTGGAGTAAATTAAAGAAACTCTTAGATAGGCACATGGACAACAGGAAAATAGGGGGCTACCGAGGAGTGTAGGGTTAGATTGAGGCCACAGCATTGTACTGTGCAGCAGCGTTCTAGCTTCTATGGTCTAAAGCTATGCTGAAACTGGTGTGGTTTCCCTGCTGGTGATGGTGGGTGAGGGGCATTGAGAGACAGACTGCCTTTCCTCTGAACAGCAGCACCATTCGTCAAGTTGAAGTTCATGTTTGTTGTCATGGGTATACTGTACATACACACGCAGTCATTAATGCCATGATAATTAGCTTCTTCAGCAGCAACACAGTACATTACAAACACAAATCTTAACCGAACTTAAACTGTACATAACTTACATCTCACAATAAACAATATGTGACTAAAACTGCGAGTGCAAATATAGAAGAAGCTAGAATTACAGGTTGGTTCCAGAGCCAGAAGGCGGCAGGGAAGAAGCTGGAGGAGTGGGTCTTCAGGCTCCTGTACCTCCTGCCTGTTGGCAGCAATGGCAAATGGAGGGCTGTATGAGGGTTAGACTGAGCTTGGAATAGGTTAAAGGGTCATCACCTTGTGGGCTGAAGGGCCGGTACTGTGGTAATGAGAAGAGGGTCCATCATACTTAGCTCAAGTCCCCCATCAATGGGACTGGTGGTTATTCTAGTTTACAAGTTGCCCCAATCCCGATCCAAGCAAGGGTTGAACTTCTTCCTTGGTATTGTGGGCAAACGGAGAGAGGAAGAGAGGGGCAGTCAAAGCCAGTCCAACTTACTGAGTTCCTTCTTCCAAACAGAACTATTGTTGGTAAATAAACTCGCCACGAACCAACCTGATAATGGGTCAATGATGGGGTAAGGAAGTGGGCATGTGGGGGGGGGGGAATCTGGATGGGACAGCAAGGTGAGTGTTGTAGGTGGCAGAGCTAGGGACAGACTAACTCACAGAAGGACTGAGCTTGTATACAGAATCAATTCCAAATTATATTAAGGGTAGATAATTTTCCAAGGAACTATTCGGGTACATAAAGTAAGGGGTAGAATTCTTTACACACAGAGTGGTGAGTGCGTGGAACGCCCTGCCGGGGGTAGAAGCAAAAATACTAGGGGCATTAAAGAATCTCTTTGTAGGAGGGAAGGTTTAGATTGATCTCAGAATAAGTTAAAAGGTCAGCACAACACGGGGGGGGGGGGGGGGGGGGTCGAAGGACCTGGACTGAGCTGTAGTGTTCTATGCTTTTTCTAAAGCCACAATTAACTTGCAATTATATATTTTTAAATCGGTTAATATTGATGTAAGCTATCTCCAGGGATAATGTGGAATGGCTTGCCCGTTCACACTATCTGAACACTCCCAGCTCAATGAAGTTCTGCTCAATCTGAAACATAACTTTTCATTTATAGTCTTCAGCAAATGGTTTATTATTTTTGCTTTTTCTCTTCCTGGAACATGTTAAATAAGGGAACCACCTTGGCTCCTATGTAAACTAAATCAAAGTTTACCAAACAACTTTGTGGGTGGCAGGAATGCTCTCCCAACCTAGTAATTCCTGCATCTGAGAGCTGTGCCTCTGCTGTCAAATGCTGAATGTGAATTTCATACACCGAAGTTGAACCCTGACCTCACAATCTACCTCGTTGTGGTCCTTCTTTGCGCCTTCTCTTTAACTGCTACTCTACAGTCCGTTCTGCAATTTCTTCTTCTGACCTCCGCCATCACATTTCTGACTGAACCAAAAAACCCATGAACACATTTAGCTCTCTTTTGCACTATTTATTTAGTATAGATTCTTATGGTAATTTATAACTTTTGGGTATTGCACTGTACTGCTGCAGCAAAATACCAAATTTCATGACAAACACTCAGTAGCCACTTTATTAGGTACGAGAGGAACCCAGTGTGGCCCTCTGGTGCTGTAGCCCATCCGCTTCAAGGTTCAACACATTGGGCATTCAGAGATGCTCTTCTGCGCATTACAGTTGTAACGCTTGGTTATCTGAGTTACTGTCACCTTCCTGTCAGCTTGAACCAGTCTGGCCATTCTCCTCCGATCTCTCTCATTAACAAGGCAATTTCACCCACAGAACAGCCGCTCGCTGGATGTTATTTTGTTTTTCACACCATTCCCTATAAACTCTGGTGTGCTTGAAAACCCCAGGAGATCAGCAGTTTCTGAGATACTCAAACCGCCCCGTCTGGCACCAACAATCATTCTACAGTTAAAGTGATTTAGATCACATTTCTTCCTCATTTTGATGGTTGGTATGAATAACAACTGAATCTCTTGACCATGTCAAATGATAACGGAGAACGTTGTGTGTGGAAATCCCAGGAGATCAGCAGTTTCTGAGATACTCAAACCGCCCCGTCTGGCACCAACAATCATCCCACGGTCGAAGTCTCTTCAATCACATTGTTTCCCTATTCTGATGTTTGTTCTGAACAACAAGTGAACGTCATGAGCATGTCTGCTTGCCTTTATGCATTGAGTTGCCACATGATTGGCTGATCAGATATTTACATTAACGAGCAGGGCTAATGTGTACCTAATAAAATGGCTACTAAGTCAGCGATAATAAAACTGATTCTGAATTCTGAATTCAGTGTTCTTATGTATGGCGTGATCAGCCTTGACGGGATGTAAGGAAAGTTTCACACTGTGGTTCAGTAAATGTGGCAATAAGTTCAACTCCAAGCCAATTCTTCCAACCACACACATATAGACCGTCAAACGAGACCTTCCTCCAGACCAGGGTGCACAACATAGCACATATAACTCACTCACGTAACACATAAAGGAACATTCACACAGATAATAAGGTGCATATATGATAAAAGTTAAAACATATCCTGGTGCTTCATAGGTTCACAATGGGAGAGGAACAGGGGGAAGTCATAAACTCCTGTGTCCTCTGCCATTCAAGGGTGCGTTGTCAGTTCACATTGGTGATATTAAAATGTCAATCCACCCAGCAACAACTACTGTAAAATTCCAAAGTTACCTCTGTATGTAGAAGTGTTTCCCAGTTTCTGAATGGACTGAGTCTGTTGAATGGCTTTCACTATGTTATTTTTACTTTTTAGAATACTGGATCTGCTAATTTACTCACATGGCTGTGGAGGCAAAGTCATTGGGTATATTTAAAGTGGAGGTTAATAGGTTCTTGATTAGTCAGGGTGTCAAAGGTTACAGGGAGAAGGTAGGAGAATGGGGTTGGGAAGGATGATAAATCGACCATGGAGCAGACTCCATGGGTGAATGGCCCAATTCTGCTCCATTGTCTTATGGTTTTATGGCCTAAATTTAAGACTCCGTCCTTTGCTTCTAAGCTCAGCTGTCCAATACTCCTGTCTCTTTTCAGTTCCTCCCTTTGGGAGGAATAACAGAGGAGTCAGCTGTGGCCGTTTTTAAGCTCTGCACTTCCCCTCTGAAATTCCCAAGGGCCAGTAGAGCCGGGTCGCAGGAGTAGGGAACCAGAGGCATGTGCAGCAAAGATCCCGATCCCTTGTACTTTCCCTCCTTCTCTGGGAGTTACTTTAATTTTGAGAAACAAATAAATCCTGGGATCTGAAACCAAACCAGACCAATATTGTAGGGAGTCAGTCTGTCCTGAGGATGGGTGCTGACCGGTTCCTCTCTCCACGGACGCTGCTTGATTTGCCGAGTCAATCCAGCAATTCTGCGTTTGTTCGTAACGTGAATTTTGATTTCTGGAGCAAATTGGCTGATACAAAGTTTTCTCTGGAGATTGAATCTCCCACTACCCTGAATATCCCTAGTGGACTCTAATGATGAAGGGTGACGAGGAGGAACTGAGTCGCTGCTTGTTCTCATCGTCTCCCGGATCCGTCACCAGAATGCACAAACTTGATGCAGTTTGACTTTCTCACTGGAGGATTACGAGAGGCAGTCAGTCGGATTCTGTGTGCCTGTGAATTTTCTGGCTGAGCAAGGCTGTTCCTGAATCCCTGAGAGTGTATATCTTCAATGGATTTGTCACGTCAGCTAGACAGGTAGAGAGAGTGATGAGAGGGCCTTTGGCTTGCTGGCCTTCAAGTCAAGTAATTTATTGTCTTTTAACTATATACAGAACATGTATATAATCATATAATGTATATAGAAATGAGATGTTCCTCTGAACCAGAGTGTAAAACACAATAGTACATACAACAATAAGTGTTTGGGACACTGGAAAAATGTTGAATTTCCCCTTGGGGATGAATAAAGTATCTATCTATCTATCTATCTATCTATCTATCTATCTAACACTCGATAACCTGTGAAAGTGGGGATAAAATCTACAGGTGAATCACACATAAATAACAAACTAGATATTGTAATGCATGGAATAGATTAATCAGTGACACTTTGAATACAATGCAGGAGGAATTTCAGAAGCCTAATGGCCTGGGGGAAGGAACTGTTTCCCGTCCTGATCATTCCTGTTTTTATGCAGCAAAGTCTCCTGCCTGATGGTAGAAAGTCAAAGAGGATACTGGATGGATGGGTGGGATCCTTAATAATTCTAAGAGCCCTGCGTACACAGTGCTTCTGATTTAAGTCCCCCACCTCTCAGCTGGTCTCACAGTCCTTTGTTGGGGCTTCTGGACTGATAATCCGCTGCTCCCATATCAGATGGAAGTGCAACTTGTCAGGACGCTCTCCTGTAAAACGCAGTTAAGATGGGGGGGGGGGGGGGGGCGGAGCCTTCTTTGCCTCAATCTCCTTAGGAAGAGGAGGTGCTGCTGAGCCTTCTTGTTGAGGGAGTTGATATTAAGGGATGAGGTGAGACAATCCATGATGTGAACTGAAGTTGGGACTGAGCTGTGGAGAGAGCCTGAGCAGGTTGGAGCGTAGGAGGAGAGGGAGTCATTGTGCAGAGGTGCACAAAATCCTGAGGGCCTTTGACAGGTTGAATGTGCCCGGTCTTTTACCCAGAGGCACAGACTTCACAGGAACCTGAAGGACAACTTACTCACCCAGAGGACGGGGAATCCATGGAATGAGTTAGCAGAGGAAGTGGTTGAGGCAGGTACATTAATGATATTTAAAACGCACGGATACAACCGATACAGGATGAATGCATGAATATCAAAGTGCCTATCTTAACGGCACAAGACACAGAACAGGATTAGGCCATTCAGCCCATCGAGCCTGCTCTGCCATTCCATCATGATTGATTTATTATCTATCTCAACCCCATTCTCCTTCCTTCTCCCCATTACCGTCGACACTCTTACTAATCAAAAACCTGTCAACCTTCGCCTTAACCATAACTACTGGCTTGGGGTCCGCAGCTGTGTGTAGCAATAAATTCTACAGATCACCAGCCTTTGGCCAAAGGCTCAGTGATATGGGCTAAAAACAGGGAAACGGCACCGGCTTCGATGGGAATCTAGGACAGTACGATCCATTTGGGTCAAAGGCCTATTTCCATGCTGCTTGATGCTATGACTCGAGGGAGGGGTGAGAATGTGGGGCCTGGAAGGACAGGCAGCAATGAACACTCTGAGGGAAAGGGGCAGAAGGGGCTGGAGGGACTGATTCTCTTGCTGGGCCCTCTCATATCTAAGGCACCAATATCATTGTGATCCTGGAGCCATAACCAAAGCCAAGACAGCAGAATATCTTTCCCAAAGGGGGCTGCCAAAAATCACTCCCACAGCTTCATGTCTGCCATTTTCATACCTCTTTAATGTTAATTATTTTTACATTTAGTTTGAATTCAATGATGGAATTTGAAATGAGGTCTGATCCAGTAACCTATTTCTTGAGCTCCCAACCCTACTGACCTAGACTGTAAAGGTACAAAATTCTGAAAGCACATATTCCCCCGCTGAAGGACAGCTCCTGTGCCAATGCATCAGAATCTTGAATGGACCGCCTGTCCAGTACAAAGGTCTCGACTTCATAAACTTCCTCGCTATCATCTTGTGCTTTGCTGTTTACCTACACTGAACTTTCTCTGTGGCTCTTACACTTCATTCTGCATTACTGTAGCCTCAAGAGGTCCTGGAAATCCTGAGTATACACACCAAATGCTGGGGGAGCGCAGCAGATCAGGCAGCATCTACGGAAAGGAATAAAGAGTCGACAATTTCACCAAGACCCTTCAAAAGCACTGGAAGGGAAGAGGGAAGAAGCCAAAATAAGGAAGTGGGGAGACAGTAAAAGAATCCAGGCTGGCAGGTGATAGGTGAAGCCAGGTGAGGGTGATGGGGGGGGGTGGGGGGATGAAGTGAGAAGATGGGAGGTGTTAGGTGGAAAAGATAAATAGCCGAAGGAAAAGGGAATCTGATTGGAGACAAGAGTGAACCATGGGAGAAAGGCACCAGGGAGGTGATATAGGCAGGTAGGGAGAAGAGAAGGAAGGGGTAAGAGGGGAGCCGGAATGGGGAATAGGAAGTAAGAGAAGGGGGAGCGGAGAGTCACTTCCAGAAGTTGGAGAATTAGATGCTCATGCCATCGTAAGGCTGGAGGTAACCCTAACAGAACATAAGTGTTGCTGGAGTATCCTCATTGCTGCAGTAGAGGAGGCCACAGACCAACATGTTGGAACGTGATTGGGGTGTGGAACTAATATGGTTGGCCACCGGTGACTATTCCCCGTTGAGGGTGGAGTAAAGGTGTTCGACAAAGCAGCCCCCCCAATCCACAGTATGTTGGGTCTCACCAAAGTAGAGGAGGCCCATTGGGACACAAGATACAGTAGGTGGCCCTGAGAGACTTACAGGTGAAGTGCCGCCTCTCCTGGAAGGACTGTTTGGGGCCCTGAATGGTGGTGAGAGAGGAGGTGAGTGGGGAGGTGTAGCAGGTGCCAGGAGGGAGATCAGTGGGGATTGCTTGTGGTGACGTGATTATAAATTTTACTTTGAACTTTGAACAGTGAGGATCAGTGGGAATAAGAGATCAACTAGTAGAGAGCAGAGGGGAGGGGAGTCTGTATTTTTATCGCTTTACCTGGCCCTACCTCAATGCACTGTGTAACAATTTGATCTGTATGAACAGTATGCAAGACAAGCTTTTCACTGTACCCCAGGACACGTGACAATAAACTGAACCAGACTAAGCCAGGTTGCTATAGTCAAGAGTTCAGGAATCTACACAAACTGAAACTAGGCTGCCACACCAGAAATTCCTGTTAAACAACTTCCCCCTAATTCCAGTCTGTAGACACACCGAGGCCCTGTTAATACTCTCTGTCTGGATGATGGCAAAGTGCCATTGAACACAGGACGGACCTGTTTATACACCTGTTTACATCTGCATCACATTACACAGCTGAAGTGAAAATTTGTTCGGCTAGCTGTTATTTCTACCCAGTACTGCAGCTGGTAAACAAAACTGCCAGAGACACCAGATATTGCAGAGACTTGGAGTAAATAAACAAATCACTGGATGAGCTCAGCAGGTCGGGCAGCATCTGTGGAAGGAAATGGTCAGTCAATGATTCAGGTCAAGAACCTTCATTTGGACTCAGATACGTTATACAGAATGCCCCTTCTCGCTGCATCCATCAGGTAGGAGGTACAGGAGCCTCAGGTCCCACACCATTGGGTTCAGGAACAGTTATTACCCCTCAAACATCAGGCCCCTGACCCAGTGTGGATAACTTCACTCACCCTAAATCTGAAAACATTCCACAAGGCACAGACTCACTTTCAAGAATTCAACAGTTCATGTTCTCAGTATTATGTATTTAATTTTTCTTTGCACAATTTGTCTTCTTTTGCACATTGCTTGTTTGTTAGTCTTTATTTATAGTTTTTAATAAATCCTATTGTATTTCTATATTTTCCTGTCAATGCCTGCAAGACAATGAATCTCAACACCATATACAGGGACGTACATGTAGTGTACTTTGATGAATATTTTAAATTTAGTTTGAGGTCAGGTTCAGGAGAAAGTCAGCAGAAAAGGCAACAGCTGGATTGTGAATAATATACTTTCTTCCATCCCTCCTCATCCTAACTCTCACCTCCACTGTGCAATTCCACTGTCTTCTGGGACAGAGGAAGGAAGAAAAACCCTTTGTAATGACACAAATATCTCGGGAATTCTCATTCCGCTCCCTCAGGCAACCAAACACAGTCCAGAACACTTGATCTGGGTGTAACAGCTCAGTTAAAGCTTAGCTTCAAGGGGATGTGGCCTTGGCTTCAGAGCCTGTCTGTTCCTCTCTGGCCAAAAACTACTGGGTTCAAAGTGCTTAATAAAATTATTCCTATCCAAGACAGGAACGTGCCTTTGGAGTCAGTAGGAAGATTTTGCACTATTGAATAGCAGACATAAGAATGGACAAGATCTGAAATCAGAGCTGGAAATGTTGGAAATACCCAACAGACTAGTCAGCAACTGGGAAGAGATAAAGTGAATTAATGATTCCAGTAGATGGAACCTTTGCCAAACTCCATTCTTGTCAAAGTTCACTCTGTTTTTATTTCTCTACAAGAACCCACTTAATCAGCAAGTTTTTTTCCAACACTTTCTATTTGTTTTTCATGCCTAAACAGACGGGAACCTGTCAGTTATTAAAATCTTTCCTAATTTTGTTCCAGATTTTATTTTCAAGTTACACCAGATCTCAGGGCCATGGTGATAAGGTGAAACAACAGACTCTTCCACAGAATGCAAACCAGTTCTTTCCCCATATCCCTGTAACTTCTCCCTCTTCAAGGAATCTCTGAACCCTTTAGAAAGCAACAAGAGAATCTGCTTCTGACATCTTCTCAGGAACCCACAGAAGTTTCTAAAATTAGGAGAAGCAGAGGTATTGTAGGTTGAATCTTTAACCCAGGGTAGAAATGTCAAATACTAGCAGAAATACATTTAAGGTGAGAGGAGGAAAGTTTAAGGCAGAGGTGTGGGATGTTTCTTTACATAGGCAAGTAAAATTGGATAGGTATATGGACAGGAAAGGAATTGAGGGTTATGGGCTGAGTGCAGGTCGGTGGGACTAGGTGAGAGTAAGCGTTCGGCATGGACTAGAAGAGCCGAGATGGCCTGTTTCCATGCTGTAATTGTTATATGGTTATAGAGGGTGCTCGGTACCTAGAATATGTTGCCATGGGTACAGGTGGAAACAGAAATGACGGTAGCATTTCAGAGGACTCAGAAAGACACATAAATATTTAGCACAGACAACGTGGGCTGAATGGCCTAGTCCTGTGATGTACTGTTCTATGTTCTAATGGAGTTCTGAACCCAGAAATCTTACTTCATAATTTTTTCCCATCTTTCCTTGCAAGGAGGTACCAAAACCCCTGCACCCAAAAGCAAGTGTCAATCATCTGCGTGATTAGGGGACACATTCTTTCATCATAACACAGGGCAGTGACGGTACCTGTTCTTCTGCGTTCGAATATCCTGGCAAACACTGTGATCCCAACCGCAGTAAGGATCTCGAGCCAGGACACAATCCCAACAGTTTTTGTAGATGTGACAATTGGACACGGGGAGCTGAGTCACCCCACTCTGCGATCCAACGAACAGGGTCCCCTGTAATGAAAGCAGGTCACTGAAAAGTTACGTCATTGTTTTGTGCAGAATGCGTGGTCACCACAATGGTGAGTAATAGACGGGGCGAGGCAAGACACTGTAGATGCTGGAATCTGAAACAAAGAACAAGCTAATGGAAGAACGTAGAAAGCTGGGCAGCATCTTGGGAGACAAAGGGGTGGTCAATGTTTCAGGTCGATATCCCACATCAGGACTGAGTTAGACTCTGTTCCGATGCAGTCTCGATCTGAAATGTTAACTTACACCTTCTGCTTCCACAGATGCTGCCTGACCCACCGATTTCTTCCAGCTGTTTGTCTTTGGTGCAGCAAACACACCAGGCTGGGTGGTTTGACCCATTCCTGTCATTTAACCAGCAAAGGAGCAACACCGATAGTTGTGAAGAAGGGGGTTGGATAACTTGCCTTCATTAACCAGGCACAGAATGTGGGAACAGGGAGGTTATAAAACCCAGGTTAGACCACAGTGACCGTCCTGTGTTCAGTCTGGGACTCTACACCCATGGACGCACTGCAGAGGCTGGAGAGGAGATTCACCGGGACGTTGCCTGAGCTGTGAGGAGGGACAGGACGTGCTGGGATTCTTTTCCTTGCTGCAGAGGAGGCATTACCGAGGTGGAGGCATTACCGAGGAAGACAACATTACAGAAAGGGTGGATAGTTGGAACTTGTCCCTTGTGGCAGAAAAGTGGACAGCGTAGGTCCAGGGTAAGGGGTGGGAGTCCTGGGCACCATTGTAGCATAGCGATACACAGCACAGGGCGTCAGAGTCCTCAGCTCAATTCTGATGATCTGTCAGGAATCTGTACGTCATCTCCGCAGAATGTGTGGGTATCCTCTGGGTGCTCTGGTTTCCTCCCACAGTCCAATGACACACCGGTTAGTAGGCTAACTGGTCATTGTAAACTGTCCCATGATTAAGCTAGGGTTAAATAGGGGGGTGGTTTTGCTGGGCAGTGCAGCCCGAGGAACTGGAAGCACCTACTCTGTGTAGAACCTCGAAATAAATAAACTCAGTGTATCCACTTTAGAGGAGTCCTCAGGAAATACTCTTACACCCGGAGAGTGGTTCACATCTGGAAAGCAGTGGGAGGTGGGTAGTGGAGGTAGGTACCCCCACACAGTTAATAACGTAAATTGCTTGCATGGTACAGTGAAAAGCCTAGAGTACAGAAGGACACTCGAATTGGCAAGGTATAGAGGGTTACAGACCACATGCTGGCAAACGGGGACAGAAGTGTTGGTACTTGATGGCCAGCATTGATGCGGTGGGCTGAATGGCCTGTTTCCATGCTGTATCATGTAGCTTGTTGCGGCTCTGTAGCTGTTCTGCCTGACACCCATGGGGTCGGTCTGAAGGCTCAGTGGGAGCAGCCTCAAGGCATGGTCTCCTGTGCCCTGGGTCCAGAAGGTGAGATAGATGGAGGCCTAGTAACTCTCGCTCACTACCCACCCTGGCAGGAGGAAGTATGGGTGAGAGACAGGATGGGTTTTGGACCTGTTGAACAAACAGACAGATGCCACTCACTATCTAGGCTCACAACAGAAGACAAACCATGAGAAAAGGTTCTGTCTTCCTCTGCCCAGAATCTCACTGAGCTTCCCAACATATCAAGCTCACATTAAGTGGTTACCATCACAACCAGTGGCTTGCCAAACCTTCCCTTCAGTCAGGCCATGAAGCTTGGATCTTAGAGACACAAACCTCTCATCTGGGAATGCTGAGAGAAAGATTGCACTTACATATAACCTTGCACCACCTCAGGACTCCCAGAATGGTTACAGATGACAAAGCAACTTGAAGCAGAGAATGGGTAGGCAGAAGGGATTAGTTTAGTCAGTTATTTAATTACTAGCTAACTTAGTTCTACACAACATTTTGGGCTAGGAGGCTGTTCCTGTACTGTTCTATGTTCCAAGTCTAGTCACTCTCTGTATAGACTGTGATCAAGACCCCAGCCGTTTGATGAAACAGGTCACAGGAGCTGAGTTGACGTCTTACTTGAAGGATGCCGCCTACGTCATTGCTGCAACCCCTTGAGATGTCGGCCTGGATTTCTGTAATGGACCTGGTAGGATTTGAACTCACCACCTTCTGACTCCAAAGCCAAAGTTCTACTCACTGAGCCGCAGTTTGCGTGGAGCTATGGGGATGTGAAGTGGGATGGTTATCGGTCCATCTACTGCTTGGGTAGTAGAGTGACATCACTGGTCATCCTGCTGTTACAGAACTCCATTATCCCTTCTCATCGTCAACCTGTCACATTTGTCTGTCTATTGTGAGATCAGTGTGTCTGTAGCCACTTACAGTTGTTCATAGGTAATACAGTGAGGCCGTACCTGGGTTCTGGCTAACACCAGGCTTTCCACAGGCTGTAGGTCCTTGTACAGCCGGATCTCCTCAACGATGTGTGTGCTGGCCCCAGAATTCACCACTTTGTGGATCCAGCCGTTATCTTTAAAACAAGAGACATCCCCGTCACGTTGGAGATCTACAGACAATTCCCTTCCTGCTCAGTAACACTTTTGGAACAAATACAGAGTAAAGCAGGCGGAATGACAATCCGTCCCCTACATACGATCCTGAATAATGTGACTGGAATGCTGAGTCATTCCTTCCAGTGGTCAGTGAGATAAATATTTACATCAGGCCTTCGAACATGGTCAAGTGGGTCATCTTTTGTTTAAGAACCTCTTCAGGGGAAGTGGTTTATTGTCCAATCCCGAATTGAGGGGTCGACCTTGAAAAAGTTCACTTCACTTCTCAATTCGGACATAAAGTTTCGTAAGGTGTGGGGACCTTTTCTTGAATACTTTCATAATTCCTCTTTAGATTAAGTCTTTTTTTTCAGTCACTTACTTACAGCTTTTTTTTGGTAGTGGGCATTATTATTCTTTGTATTCTCATTTACAGTTTGGGGGTTTGAATGTTCTGACTAATCTTTCTTACATCTTGCGGTGGTTGGTCTGGAGTTTTTTTTTCTGCAGGGGGGAGGATATTAACTTTACATGATTTTACTTTGGGTGCTTTTTCATCATTGTTTTGAACTATATAATTGTATGCCTATCTTGCACTGTATTAATCTTAATTTGCTGTTGGATTTTTGTCATAGTAATTGTAGAAATGCATATAAAAATCAATAAAAAAAGAATTGAGGGGTCATTGGAAGGTCAAGAGTCACATGTCAGCCAGAATGTGTCGCGGTGGAACTTTTCCTTCGAGTGGGTTTTCCAACAGTCCAAAATGTTCATGGTCACTAATCCTGAATTACAAGCATCTTATTCTCATTTCACTTTGTCAGTTCGTCAGATTCAAATTCTCCCACAGACCTGGTGGGATTTGAACTCAAATCTCTGGGGCAGATCTCAAGATGATGTCCATTGTGCCACCACATCTGGGTTGAGATGGAAGAGAAGCTGGGATAGCTCACCTTGCGGGCAGAGACAGATCTGTGGGGAGACTTGATGGAGGATTTAGGAAGTATGAAGGGCTTTGAGAGGAAATTTCCCCTGGAAGGAAGCTTGTTAACCAGAGGACTCAGGTTTGAGCTCCTTGGGAAAAGAACCGGAGGAGATTAGGGTTGCTCTAACTGAAGGTGAGACAGATTCCGAGGTGGGTGTATCATGCCGGACTCAGGAGGACCAAGACTGGGAGATACTCTGGAGAAGCTTACAGAAATAATTGGGAGGTGAGGAGAGAGACCAGGACCAGGATGTGATCTTAAAATATTTTTGTAGAAATTGGAGATATGATCAGAGTGCACCAGGGCACACAGTATATTAGTGTAAATGGATGCTTGATGGTCAGTCTGAACTTGATGAGCTGAAGGGCCTTGTCCATACTGTGACTCTACAACAAGGACAGAGATGGTCAATGGGGTTGGATGTGGTTTAGCAGCTGGTCTGCAGTGAGTGGTTTACAAATGCAGGGAGCTCAATACACAGCGAAACTTGCAGACAGGAAGATCCCACAAACTAGATGACCAACCAGTTGATTGGATTTATTTTGCCTGTGTTGGGTGTGAGGGGGCAGCTGAGGTTTAGTAGAACTGTCTGCTTTATCTCATCTACTTTGCTTAACTTTCCGAGAGTTTTACCATCTCAGTGGAAAAGGATAACACAAGGGATCCTGTGGACACTGGAAATCCAGAGCAACACACACAAAATGAGGAGGAACCAGGCAGCATCTATAGATGGGTGGAGACCTTCAGGACTGGAAAGGAAGGGGGCAGAAGGCAGAGAAAAGAGGTGGGAAAGGAATACAAACTGGCAGGTGAGGGGAAAGGTGGGTGGGTGACAGTACAAGAATGTAATATTGAAACCTTATAAAGTATTGGTGAGGCCTCACTTGAAGCATTGTGAGCAGGTTTGGGCCCCTTATCTTAGAAAGGAAGTACTGAAACTGGAGAGGGTTCAAAGGAGGCTCACGAAAATGATTCCAGGATTGAATAGCTTGTCATATGAAGAGCATTTGATGGCTCTGGGCCTGTATTCACTAGAATTCAGAAGAATCAGGGGTGCCCTCATTGAAACCTATCAAATGGTGAAAGGCCTTGATAGAGTGGATGTGGAGAGGATGTTTCCTATGGTGAGAGGTCTAAGACCAGAGGACACAGTCTCAGAAAAGAGGGCTGTTCTTTTAGAATGGAGATGAAGAAGAATTTCTTTAGCCAGAGAATTGTGAATCTGCGGAATTCTTTGCCACAGGCAGTTGTGGAAGCCAAGTCTTCATGTATATTTAAGACAGAGGTTGATAGATTCTTGTTTGGTCAAGAAAGGATACAGGGAGAAGGCAGGGATCAGCCATGATGAAATGACAGAGCAGACATGATGGGCCAAATGGCCTAATCCTGCTCCGATATCTAATGGTCTTATGAGATTCTTCCTTCAGCCCTTTACCACTTTCACCAATCACCCCCTAGTTTCCCCTCACCTGGCTTCACCTATCACCTGCCAGCTTCACCTCCCCCCTCTCCCTTCCTTTCCAGGGCTCGTGAGGGGCCCGGCTGGAAACATCGACTGTTGATTCCCTTCTGCCGGACTTACAGAATTCCTTCTGCATTTTGTGTGTGTTGCTCGGTGGATGAGGCCTGTTGCCCTTGGCAACCCACTGAGAACAGCACTCCAAATGTCTATCGTGGTCCTAAATGGGCAACATTGAGGCAAGGCCAATTACACAACAAATTGAGTTAGGACGGGAGTGTGGCTGCCGTCACAACACCCACCTGTGCCAATGAACATGACGTTGTACTGTTCACCATCCAGTGCTGTGACCGTGTCCACTACGATCTTTGTGTAGTTCACTTGCTTCTTAGTGAAGAGTGGGCGGCCTCCCACAGGTCTGACCTCTTCATCCATCAGTGGATGCCTTTTCACGAAGTCCAGTACGGGGTCCGGCAGATCACGTGACGTCATGATTCCGGCTTCCCGAAATTCATCTGTGATGCACTGTCACGCAGAGCAGAAGTATGTAGATCAGCGTAGGGCTGAGTAAGGTCTGCCCACCTCCCTTTCTCCTTCCAACATCACCAATCTACACTCATTAATGGTTCTTCATGAAGAACAATACAAAGACTAGCATTTACATCGCATCTTTTGTGACAGTCCAAAGCATTCACAGACGCCCAACGATGATGGAAGCATGATTGTTGTTACTATATAGGAAACCCAGCAGCCAATCAAACAGAGGGAAGTCCCAGCCCACAAACACCAATGGAATAACAACAAAACAATCTGTTTTAATTAGTTATTGTAGGATAAATGTTAGTTCAGACAGTGAAATCACTCATTCACTCTTCCCCTAATATCCTGTCATCATGTCTTACCCAATATCATCAAAGTAAACCTTGTACACCAGTACACCTTGTTCACATTTGTGGGACCTTGCTCTCTGCTGAGGGATGCTAGCAGTGCTTGATGGACTTGCTTTTGGATGTAGGCTGGCCTTGACAATCCATCTCCGTCCTTGAGTGATGAGCGTGGTGAGCGGCCCTTGAACAGCTGCTATCCTCTGGCTGAACGGTCACTCATGTTGAGGGAGTGCAGAATGTGGACTCAGTGACAACGTATTTCCAACTCAGCACCGTGTGTAACCTGGAGGGGATATCACATGTTCCTGCTGCCCTTGTAGTTGTGGGCTTGGCAGGTGTTGTTGGAAAAACCTAGGCAAGTCATTGCTTCCTGTTTTGTAGATGGGGCCACTGAGCATAGGACAAATGTTCTCTGGGCTATAGAACAACTCAAAGACCCCAAAAAGTCACATTTACCTATCGAGTGGTCTTACCGATCCTGGGCGTGGCTCTGGGAGTGTGTTCGTGTATTTTGACCACCTCTGTGGAGATCTCTGATCTTCCTTGTACGGCCCTTCGAATGCCTTCCGGATGTCCGCAGAGGTGTACTGACAGATGGCGGATATTTCTATGTTTTGCCTTTGTTTATTGAGAAGAGATAGTCAAACGTTAGTGAAATGAGAAAGACAATAACGTCACATCGTGAGATACGTAGCAGCTGCCTCGACGTTTCAGCAGATGGCCGCAAATTCTCTTTGCAGTACCACAGTGAAAATCTTTGCTCGCGACAGTCCATGGGAGTTTGAGGCCTTGCTAGTAAACAGTGCAACATCCGTGAACAATCTCTGCAGAGTTCAAGGGTCAATCCATAAAACTATAAGATACCCAGCAGAATTAGACCATTCAGCCCAAAGAGTCTGCTCCAACATTCTATCATGGCTGATTTACTATCCCTCTCAACCCCATTCTCCTGCCTTCTCCCCGTAACCTTTCACATCCTTACTAATCAAGAACCCATCAACCTCTGCTTTAAATATACCCACAGTCGTCTAAACTTCAACAACTGCAGGACAACAGCCATCAAACATTCATCATACCTTAATCCTTTCATTCCCAGTCTCCCAAAAATCCAAGTACACAATATCCACTGAGTCACCAGTCTCCAGGAGAGTTTTCAGTTGAAAATAATTCTCAGGGGTTGAAGATAAATCTTCAGAACCCTGCCAAATGCAACCCCAGAGACCGATCACAGGGAAATGAACCACACAGTTCCTTTGATTTCATTTACCTTCAAGGCTCTAGTTATAAAAACACAGCAGATGAGGCAGAAGTCTGTTTTACTGACAAGATTAATCAACGGGTGACAAAGGCTCTGCTCCTGTTCCATTTGTAAATGGAGAGCACTGCATGTGGGGCACAGATTGAGGGCAGGAGTGTGTGGTGGGTCACAGCAGGAGGTCTCGTGTGAGGTTCGCTCAATCAGTGATCTCAACTGCGACTGGAGAACCAGAGAGGTAGTTTCCTGTTTAGAGAACTCGTCCACGGAGATTAAATGCCAGATCTGGGAGACAATCCAGGGAGATTATAACTTGAGTCAAAGAAACAAACCAGGGAGATTAAATCTTGGGTCAAATTATTTCTTCAAATCCTCTTTAAGCTAGCTTCCTCTAAACTCTGTCCTCTAGTTTTACCTTCCCTACAATAGGAAACAGACACCAGCTGGCATCCCCATCCTGCTTCACTCCAGGGAGAAAGCCTATCCCACTTTTCCTCATAATCAACCCCCTGATCCAGGCAACATTCTTGCAACAATCTCTAGTTTGATCACATTCGTCCCATGGTACGGTGACCACAAAT